>NC_061835.1:14706526-14709026 GCF_019202785.1 Penaeus chinensis
AAATCTGTGTGTGTGTGTAAATCTGACTGTGTGTAAATCTAACTGTGTGTGTAAATCTGTCTGTGTGTAAATCTAACTGTGTGTGTAAATCTGTCTGTGTGTAAATCTATCTGTGTGTGTAAATCTGTCTGTGTGTAAATCTAACTGTGTGTGTAAATCTGTCTGTGTGTAAATCTAACTGTGTGTGTAAATCTGTCTGTGTGTAAATCTAACTGTGTGTGTAAATCTGTCCGTGTGTAAATCTAACTGTGTGTGTAAATCTGTCTGTGTGTAAATCTGTCTGTGTGTGTAAATCTGACTGTGTGTAAATCTGTCTGTGTGTGTAAATCTGACTGTGTGTAAATCTAACTGTGTTTGTAAATCTATCTGTGTGTGGAAATCTGACTGTGTGTGTAAATTTCATTGTGTGTAAATCTGATTGTTTGTAAATCTGATTGTGTATAAATCTGATTGTTTGTAAATCTGATTGTGTGTAAATCTGATTGTTTGTAAATCTGATTGTGTGTAAATTTGGCTGTGTGTAAATCTAATTGTGTGTAAATCAGACTGTTTGTAAATCCGATTGTTTGTAAATCCGATTGTGTGTATATCTGATTGTTTGTAAATCTGATTGTGTGTAAATCTTTGTGTTCAAATCTGATTGTGTGTAAATCTGATTGTGTGTGTAATTCTGATTGTGTGTAAATCTTTGTGTTCAAATCTGATTGTGTGTAAATCTGATTGTGTGTGTAATTCTGATTGTATATATGTAAATATGTTTGTGTATGTA
Source organism: Penaeus chinensis (assembly GCF_019202785.1). Classification (NCBI taxonomy): domain Eukaryota; kingdom Metazoa; phylum Arthropoda; class Malacostraca; order Decapoda; family Penaeidae; genus Penaeus; species Penaeus chinensis. The sequence goes on from NC_061835.1 coordinate 14,707,296, forward strand.
TAAATCCTTTAAGTATGCAGGATTTTTTTTTTTAGGTGTCCATGCTCAAGGCCATGTGTATCTGCGTAGGTATACATTTCTGTGTTTGTCTACACAGGTGGCCATTGCGTTGTTACTTGCGCAAAGGAAACTGCGCGTATTTGTATATGTATAAATCTAATTGTATATATGTTTGTGTATGTATATAGATGCGTGTGTGTACTCGTATATGTAATGTACTCTTATATGTATTGATTGGTCTATGTGTGTGTGTCATACAAACGCATGTGTAGGAGTGTGTGTATGTTTGATTGTGTATTCAATTGTTTATGTGTATGTGGATCTGTATAATGTATACGCATGTCCACATGAATGTGTAATTAAGTTTTTATGTGTATATGTGAATGTATGTGTTTATGTATATATTATGTTGTGTATTTGAATGTATATATACATGTGGTTGTGCATTTGAGTTATTGCAATGCGCATGTGTATTTGTGCATGTATAAATAATGTTGTGTATCTCAGTGCATGTGTATGTATAGATGATGATATAGATAATAGTAATGATGATGATGTTAATGAGGATAGGGATAATAGTATTGATAATAATAGTAATTATAATGACAATAAAACTGAAAACTGTAATAATCATAACAGTAATAACAGTTATAATAATTATCAAAATTAAATTATAATAATAATAATGATGACAATGATAATGATGATAATAATAATGATGATAATAATCATTATGATAATGATAGTAATAATGATAATGATAATCATAAATGAAGATAATGATAGTAATAGTTGTGATAATAATAATGCCACAACACTAATAATGATAAAGATGACTATGATAATAATAACAATAACGAATGCGATACGAACGAAATTAATAAGAATATCAATAATAGAGATAATATTATTAGTATGAGGCAGTGGGAATATAACAGTGTTGAATCATCGTTTAAGATGGTTCTAAAATTAATAAACAAAAGAACACAGACAATCTGTAAATTATAACGCCCGATTATATATTCCAAGTGACTGCTGACTGCTGAAGTTTTTTTTTATAATTTTGGTGTAACATGGGGTGATAACTGACAACAAAAATGAAAATAATAATAATAATAATAATAATAATAATAATAATGATAATAATAATAATAATAATAATAATAATAATAATAATAATAATAATAATAATAATAATAATAATGAGGATGATATAATAATAACAACAATAATAATATCAATGATAATTATGGTAATGATGAAAATGATAATAGTAACATTAGTGATAATGTGATGATAATAATAATAATAATATCAGTGATAGCAATAATGATCATAACAATAATAATGATAATAAGGATATAATTAAAAGCAACAACAACAAGTTATTATTATTATTAACAGTAATAATAAAGATATTGATAATGATAATAGCAACGATAATAATAATAATAATAATAATAATAATAATAATAATAATAATAATAATAATTATTATTATTATTATTATTATTATTATTATAATAGTAACAATAATGACAATAAAAAGCAACAATAATAATGACAATAATGATAATAATAAAATTATTAATGATGGTGATAACAACACCAATAATAACATTAATAATGATACTAACAATAATATTGATAATGATAATCATGATAATAATGATAATGACAAGAACAATGATGAAAATACCAATAATAATGATGATGATAATTATAAGGATA
>NC_061835.1:14711526-14721526 GCF_019202785.1 Penaeus chinensis
TCTTATTAGCATCATCCTTTTGAATATAACTTATTAATATTAGCATCATTATTACTATTATCATCACCAATTTTTTTATTATCAATATAATGTCCATTATCATAATCATTGTTAATATACTTATTTATTACTATCATTATTATCATTAACCTTATTGTTATTATATTTTTCTCCTTATTCTAATTATTTTCATTATTCTGACACACACATCTATAGTGAAATAGATACATTGATAGGTAGACAGAGAGAGAGAGAGAGAGGGAGAGAGAGAGAGAGAGAGAGAGAGAGAGAGAGAGAGAGAGAGAGAGAGAGAGAGAGAGAGAGAGAGAGAGAGAGAGAGAGAGAGAGAGAGAGAGAGAGAAAATAAAAATGGAGAGATGAATAAAAAAAATAAAAAAAATAAATCAATATATATTTATTAATATAGACACACACATACACACACATGTGTGTGTATGTATTTACACACACACACACACACACACACACATATATATATATATATATATATATATATATATACATATACACACACACACATATATATGTATGTATATATATATATATATATATATATATATATATATATACATATATATATGTATATATATATATATGTATATATAGATATAGACATATATAGTATATATATAGATATATACATATATACATATGAATCGTATTCATGTTGACAAATGTAGAAAAGGTATGAATCAGAATGAATATCTTCACCGGTTTCGATTTATCTTCGTCAGAAATACATACACCAAAGGAATTACATCACTTTTTCTTCTAATAATTTCCCCATATTACCGCCGTGTAGCATTTCCCAGGCGATCAGCAGACACTTCGGCAATACTGTGAGAATCGCCAGCACATCCGGGAAAAAGATACATGACATGATACGGGACAAGAAGCAGCCCGAAAGCAACCCTAACAGTGCTGTATATCGCATACCCTGCAGCAGATGCGATACAGCATACTTTGGTGAGACAGGCCGTGGTTTCAGCACCAGGATCAGCGAACATCGAGCTGACATCCGTCACCATAGGACTTCCAACGCCATGGTGGTACATATAGAGGAAGATGGTCATCTACCCAATTGAAAGGAAGCGAAAATAGTCCATGAAGGACTGAACAAACAGAAAAGCTGCTTACATCGCGACGGAGAATAACATCAACGCAGCGTCGGGTAGATTCAAGCTATCCAAGGTCGCGGAAGCAATTATACGGACAACGAGTGGGAGGTCACAGTCGTCAGGTGGTTCGTCAGCTCATGTCTGATATATATATACTCTGTAATTCCTTTGATTTATGTATTTCTGACGAAGATACAATCGAAACCTGTCAAATACATCTCTTGTATTGTGAAGATATTCATTCTCATTCATACCTTTTCTACATATATATATATTTATATATATATGTATATTTATATATTTATAAATAAATATATATATATACACATATATACATACATGAATATGACAATGGTTATAATGATAATGGTAAAAAAATATAATTCCGATGATCATGAGAATCATAATAATAAATGATCATGATAATTATGAAAAGGGTAATAATAACAATAATAATAATGATGATGACGCTAATAAAATAATGATAATAATACTCATGATAATAATAATTATAGTAATAATAACAATAAAAACAAATAATAAAGGGAATAATAATAATAACAATATCAGTGATAACAATAATATAATCAATAGTGACGATGAAAATAATGTTATCATTGATAATGAAGATGATAGTAATAATAACTTAAAAATAATGATAATGAAAATAATCATAATTAGTTTAATAATAATAATGATAATTATAATAATAATGATAATCATGATAATCATAATAATAATAATAACAATAACAATAACAATAACAATGATAATCATAATATACATAAATGTTTATACACACACACACACACTCATACACACACACACACACACATATATATATATATATAAATAGATAGATAGATAGATATACACAGTTTTGTATATTATAATGCAAATGCAAACGATAATAACAATGACGATTATAATGATAATGATAATGATGGTAGTGAAAATGATAAGAAAAATAATAATGGAAATGATAGTGATGATGATAATTAGACACATGATAATGATGATAATAGTAATTATGATAATAATAACATAATAATGGTGATAATAGTGATAATGATAATGATAATGAAAATCATAATAATAAGAACAAGAAGGACAACAGCAATAATAATGATAATAGTAATGATAATAATAATGATAATAATAACAATAATGATAATACTAGTAACGGTAAGATAATTATATCAGTAATGATATGAATCAAATATAAGTGATAATGATAATGATTATGGTAATGATACCGATAATAGTGATAATTATAATGATGATGATGATTGTAATGATTATGGTAATAATAATGATAATAATAATAACATTAATGATAATTATCATCAGCATCATTATCATTACAAATATTATCACTGTTATTATCATCATGATTATCACTTTTATTATTATTATTATTATTATTATTACAATGATTATTTTTTTCATAATTACGAATTATTAATACCTTTATCATTGTCACCTCTGCTAAAACAAAAAATAATGATGGTAAGAATAGTGATAATAGTGCTAATAATGACATTAATGGTGATGGTGATTGTAGTAATAGTAATTGTAATGGAAACGTTTGTAATAATCATAGCAATGATGATGGAAGTAATAGTAATAGTAGTAATAATGATAATAATAATAATAAAAAAATATAGATAATAATGATAAAGATAATAATAATAAATGTGATAGTAATAACAACATCTATGAATTGTTATCAATAAAACAAATAGTGATAATATTAACAATGATAAATAAAAATATGATCATGATAATGAGAAGGATAACAATGATGATAATAATAATATAAATATTACAATACTGATACTACTACTATTACTACTAAAAATAATTGTATAAACAATAATAGTAATAATTATAATAATGATATTAATGATAGCAATAATGATGATAACAATAAGGATAGAATTAGTAATAACAATAATAACAATAGAAATAATGATGACTTTGATAATGATAATAACAATTATGATAATTATTATCATGATAAATAGTTATTATGATAAATGGTTATTATAATAAAATTGTATTATGATAAATATAATAATGAAATCAACAGTGATAAATAAATAATAACAATAGTAATAATAACTATGATGATCATAAGAGTAATAACAACAACAACAGTAATAATAATGATGATAATGACGAGGATGATGATGATGATGATAACAATCATAATAGTAATAATAATGGTAATGATAATAATCGTAATACAGAATAATAATGATAGTAATACTAGTAATGATAATATTACGGTAATACTGATAATAATGATAAAACAGTAATAATGATAATGATAATAATAAAAGTAATGGTAATAATGATAATAATGATAACTACAAAAAAATAACAATGACAAACAAAGATAACAATAAGAATAACATTAGTAATGTTGATAATTAATAATAGTAATATTAATAGGTATGATACAGATAATAATAAGGATAAAAATAACAATGATAAAAATAATGTTAATGATAATGATACCAACGGTAATGATAATAATAATAGCAATAATAATAATAATAATTATAACAATAATAATGATGATAATAATAATAGTAATAATAATAGTAATGATAGTAATAATAATAATAATGATAGTAATAATAATAATGATAATAATAATAATAATAATAATAATAATAATAATAGTAATAATGATAATAGTAATGATAATAGTAATGATAATAATAATAATAATAATAATAATAATAATAAGGATAATATTAATAATAACTATACTACTGCTACTACTACTACTACTAGTAGTAGTAATGATAAAATAGTAATAGGAATATTGATCTTTGTTGTCATTATCATTAATGATAATATCATGATATCAACAACGATAGTAATAACAGTGATAATGATGATAATGATAATGATACTGCTGCTATTACAGCTATTACTAAAGGAAATAATAGGGAATGATAATAATAATGATCATAATTATAATGATATGGATGATAGTAATAATGATGATATAATAATTATGATCATAATATTAGTAATTATAGTAACAATAACAATAATAACAGTAATAGTAATAATAATAATAATAATGATAAAGATAATAATAATAATAATGATAGTTATGATGATGATTATGATGATAATGATGTTAATGATAAAGATAGTAATAAGTATGATAATGTAAAAAAAGAAATACCACTATTAATGCTAATTGCAACAACATTAATAGTAATGATAATATAATAATAATAATAGTAATAATAATAATAATGATAATGATAATGATAATGATAATAGGAATTACAATAATGAAAATAATCACAATGATGAAAGTACCAATTATAGTGATAATAATAATAATGATAACAATAATAAAATCAATACTGATAATCATGATACAACTAGATAATTGTGATAACGATAACAATTAAAATAATAATAATAAAAACAACTATAAAGATAATAATAATGATAAGAATAATAGTAATAATAATAGTAACAACAATGGTAGTAATAATAATGGTAATGATGATGATGAATATAGGAACGCGAATGATATCCATGAAATAAAATTATCATCGTATTTGCATATAAATTAAGAAATGCATTATTAGAACAGAAATACAGATGATCATTGCAACTGTGCAAATGATAACAAGGTAAAGATTAAGTATGACGATAAGAAGGATGATAAAATCCTTATTAATTATCCAAGTCCATTCAAAAAATTATATATATATATAGGTAGATAGACATATATATAGATAGATAGATATAAAGATATATATATAGATAGATGGATAGATTAATAGATAGATAGATAGATAGATAGATAGATAGACAGACATATCGATACTATCATTATTATCATCATCATTATTATCATTATTGTTATTGTTATTATTATTATTATTATCATTATTATCATTATCATTGTTAGTATATCATTAGCAACAATATTGTTACTATTTCTTATTATAATTACTAATATTATTATTAATTATCATTATTATTATCATCATCATCATCTTTGTTATTATTATTATTACTACTATTATTATTTTGAATTATTATTATTATTATCATTAGTACTATTACTATAGTTTTATTATCATTATTACCATTATTTTATCTATATTATTGTTGTTTTTATCCTTGTTATCATCATTTTTATTATCCTTACTATAATAAGGATAATAAAAATGATGATAACAAGGATAAAAACAACAATGATATAGATAAAATAATGGTAATAATGATAATAAAACTATAGTAATAGTACTAATGATAATAATGATAATAATTCAAAATGATAATAGTAGTAATAATAATAATAACAAAGATGATGTTGATGATAATAATAATGATAATTAATAATAATATTAGTAATTATAATAAGAAATAGTAACAATATTGTTGCTAATTATTTTTATTATTACCATCATCATTATTATTATCATCATGATCATTTTTGTTATTTCTATTTCTTTTACTACTTTTTTTTATTATCATTATCATTATTATCAACGCTGTTATTATCATTATTTTTCATCACTCTCATGATTACCATTATCGTTATTGTTATCATTGTTATCACTATTATCATTACCGTCATTATTATCATTATTGATATTATTATTATGGCTATTATTATTATTATTATTATTATTATTATTATTATTATTATTATCATTATTATTATTATTATCATTATTATTGTTATTATTATTATCATCATCATTTTTATCATTCTTCCTCTTGTTATTATTATCATTGTCGTTCTTATTATTATCTTTATTGTTGTTATTATTAACATTATCATTATTAGTACCATTATCATCACTATATTATTATCTATCCTATTATTTTCATTACTGTTTTATATTATTATTATTATTATTATTATTATTAGTAGTAGTAGTAGTAGTAGTAGTAGTAGTAGCATCATTACTGTTATTATTATTATTATTTTCATTATCATTGTTATTGTTATTATTATTAGTAATGCTATTATTACCATTACTATTATTATTAGCATCATTATTACTACTAGTAATATTATCATTATCATTGCTTTTATCATTATCATTATTATTATCATCATCATCATAATTTTTATTACAAACAACATCATAAATGTTATTATCATCATTATCATCATTATTATTTTCATTATTGTTATTTCTATTATTATCATTATCATTACAATTATTATGATGATAATGATTATTATCATCAACACTGCTATTGTTATTATCATTATCCTTATTATAAATATTATCAGCTCCATCTCCACTTCCACCTTTTCTTCACCTCCTCCTCCTCTTTCTCCGCCTCTTCTTCACCCTCATTCTCTTTCTTCTCCTATTCCTTCTTCCTCTTTCTCCGTCGTTTCCTCTTCTTATTCGTCTTCGTTCTCTTCCTTAATCTCTTATTCCTCTCTTTTCTTACGTCTCCTCTTCTCTCTCCCTTTTTTTTTTCTTCTTTTCTCTCCTCTTCATGTCTTTCTTCTTCTTCTCCACCTCCTTCCTCTTTTTCCACTTTCTCCATCTCCTTTATCTAGTCCTCCTCCTCCTCCTCCTCCTCATCATCATCATCATCATCCACCTCCTTCTCCTTGTCCATATTCCTTCTTCTTCGTCTTCTTTTCACTCTTCCATTTTCCTTCTTCTTCCTCGTCCTCCCTTATTTACTCTTCCACCCTCCTCTTTCTTCCTCTCCATCCTCCTTTTATTCTTTCCCCTTTCTTCCTCTCCATCCTCCTTTTTGTTCTTTCCTCTTCCTTGTTCTTTTTCCTCCTCTTTCCCTTCTTACTCGTTTTCGGTTTCCTCTATTTTCTTTCTCCATTATCTTTGCATTATTCTCTCTCTTTTTCCTCCTTTCCCTCCCTTTCCTTCTTCTCCTCCTTTGCCTCTTTCTTCCAATTCTATCTTCTCTCCTTCCTCTATATGTTTTTTCTTCCTCTTTCTCCTTCAGCCAATCTTCCTCTTCTTCTCTCTCCATTTTTTGTTCTCTCCTTCTCTTCCTCCTCTTCTCCCCTCCCCCACTTCCTCTTCTTCCTGGGTCCTCCTCCTCCGTCCTCTTTCTCCTCCTCTTTCTTCTTCTTCTTTCATTTCCAACTCTTCCACTACCTTTTCCTCCTTCAGTCTTCCTCTCCTTCCTCCCTCTTTTCTTCCTTCTCTTCCTCCACTCCTTCGTTCATCTCCCTCTCCTCTTTCTCCTCTATCTAATCTCCCTCTTCCTCTTCCTCCTCTTCTTTCCCTTTTTTATCTCTCCTCCTCTTCACCCCTACTTCCTCTTTCTTTCTCCGCCGTCTCCTCCTCCCTCTTTTCCCCCTCTTCTCCTCCACTCCCTCTTCTTTCTCCATCTCCTCCCCCATTCTCCTTTCTTCCGCCTATCTCCTTCTTCCTCTCCCCTTACTGCTTCTTGCTCCACCTCCTTCTTCTCCCCTACTCCCTCTCCATCCTTCTCTTCACCCTCCTTTTTCTTTCTCTCCCCCCACCCCTCCTTCTCCTCCCCCTTCTTCTCCATCTTCCTCTTCACCCTCCTTCTCTCTCTTCCTTTTATTCCCCTTCCTATCACCCCCACTCCCTCTCCTCCTCTTCACCCCCCCTTCTTCTTTCTCTCCCTCCTCTTCCCCCTCCTTCTTCACCTCCCCTTCCTCCTCCCCCCTTCTTCTTTCTTCCCCCCCCCTCTTCCCCCTCCTTCTTCACCCCCCTCCCCCTTCTCCCCCCCCCCCCCCCCCCAAAGACCAGCAACAATTCTCTCTTTCTCCCAATCTTCATCCTTTACACATTTCGCAGGAAGACTTCCAATCATCTTTCCTTCGAATCATAGCCTCTCGTACATTCCGCGGCACATTGAGTAATATTCCCCACTCCCCCTTCCCCCCTTCCTCTCTCTCCTCATTCTCCCCCCCTCCCTCCTATTTCCCTCTCCTCTTCCCCCCTCCCCCTGTCAAACCCTCCCCCCCTCCTCTCTCCTCCTCGTCTCTCTCTCTCTCTGTAACCTCACTACCCCGTCCCCCCCCCTCGTCCACCCCTCCCCCATAACCCCCTTTCTCCCCCCCCCCCCCCCCCCCCCCCCCCCCCCCAACCGCACGCCGTCACAGTGCAACCGAGTCTCAGACGCACGCACGGACGCACGCACGCGCGCCCGTCCCCTTCCGCGCGGGGAGCCTGCGGTTGGCGCTGCTCACTTCGGCCGCAGCAGTTGCTCTTTCGCCGCCGCCGCCGCCTCGAACAGCCCGGCCTAACCCTCGGTCGCCCCTCCTAGACCCCTCCCCCCGCTGCTCGGCCCGCCGCCCCCTCTCGCGTCGCCGCCGCCGCCGCCGCCGCCCCCGTCGGGATTCCCGCGCCGTCGCCCCGCGCGTCGCCGTCGCCTGGCCTCGCCCCACGGTAAGTCCCCGACAGGTGCTTCGGAAGGGAGGCGCCCCTGGGCAGAGGGCCGCCTGCTCCTGCCGCTTTCCTGCCGCCTCCTATTCTTCTTCTTCCTCATTCCGCTTTCTTCTTCTTCCTCTTAATTCCGTTTCCTTCCTCTTCTTCTTCTCAATTTCTTCTTCTTGTTACTCTCTTCTTCTTCTTCCTAATTCCTTCTTCTTAATTTCTTCTCCTTCTTTAACTTCTTAATTCCATCTTCTCTCTTCTATTCTCTTCTTCCTCCTTCTTTCGAGGGGAAGAGAATAAAAAGAAGAGGATGAAATTGGAGAGAAAGATCGTGGTGTGTTTTGCGTGCGTGCGATGCGGTTGTCCTCCGGCGTGCGTGCTTGCGTGTGTCTGAGTGTGTGCTTAAGTACGTATGTGCATGTCTGAGTATATTTATATGTTTGAGTGCGTGTGTGTATGTTTGAGTGCGTATGTGTGTGCTTAAGTGCTTATGTGTATGGCTGAGTGTGTATATATATGTTTGAGTGCGTATGTGTATGTCTAAGTGCGTATGTGTATGTTTGAGTGCGTATGTACATGTCTGAGTGCGTATGTGTATGTTTGAGCGCGTATGTGTCAGTGTGCGTATGTGTGCGTGTGGTGTTCTTGCGATTCTTTGTATCCGTATGATACACGTCCGCTTAGCATTCATCTGTGGCTGCTTGCGTGTGCTTGCGCCGAAACTCGAAATTTATCGCAGAAGAGACGCTACTCTGCTTCCCTTTTCCTTTAAAACTTAGAGAAAAAGATAGAAACAATAAAAGAAAAGGAAAAAGGACTTCCATTAACCTCTCCACCCTCGTCAAAAAAATAAGATAAATTAAAAAGAGATAGATAGATAGATAGATGGAGATTGATAGAGATATAGAGAGATAGACAGATGGAGATAGAGATAGAGATAGATAGATAGATTGATAAAGATATAGACTGATAGACAGATTAAGAGAGAGATAGAGATATATAGATAGATAGATAGATAGACAGACAGACAGAGAGAGAGAGAGAGAGAGAGAGAGAGAGAGAGAGAGAGAGAGAGAGAGAGAGAGAGAGAGAGAGAGAGAGAGAAAATCAAAACTCAAAATTCAAAACCGAAAAAAAATAATTGAGATTTTAAGGACCAGCAAGATAGCGGTACAAAAAAGTCTAATTTTTTTTACATCTAAACGACTAATATACTAATTAAAAAGATCGATTGCTATTCAATAGATAAGGGAACTAATGATAATGAAGGCAATCATGATATGTGATGTTATTGGTAATTATTATGATGATAATGATGATAGCACTGAAAATAAAAACAATGGTAAAAGAATGAAAATAGTGATAATGATAATGATAATGACACAAAAAAATGTAATGATATAATAATCTTAGTATATTCAATAATGGTGATAGTCATACTGCTAAGAGTAATGATAATAACGA
>NC_061835.1:14726526-14731526 GCF_019202785.1 Penaeus chinensis
ATAAGAAGAGACATAAAAATAATGTGATAAGTATTCATTCTTGAAAAAAATTCGGTTAAAGAAAAAAAAAAAAAATATGACTTTAAAGCACGCACACACATACACACACACACACACACACACACACACACACACACACACACACACACACGCACTCACACTCACATATACATAACACACACACACACATACAGAAAAATACATACATACACACAGAAACATAGAAACACACACACTCACTCAAACACAGAAACACACACACACGGATACTTCCACGTACACTCACTCACCATAACTAATACTTTAGACTGGATAAAAAAATACAACCAAAAACTAGTACGATTATTTTGCAATTTTGAAAAAAAGCACACAAGAAAAGTATACAAAAAAACATAAACACGAAAACAACAACAAGAAAAAAACACGCACACTAAGAAAACAGCAAAATAAAAACACGCACACACTTAACGCAACAAAGACAACAACAACAAAAACAACAAAGACAAAAACAACAAAAGCAACAAAGAAAACAACAACAAAGACAACAGCAACAAAAACGACAAGGACAATGACACAACAACAAAAACACGGCAATAACAACTCCACAGCAAAAGATAATGTTAAAAAAAAAAAATAACCAGAGATTTTAACACGTAAAAAGCGCGTTGATGTTCAACACTAAAGCAAGCGAGATTCTACCATACAAAAGGACTTGTCTTGCAAGAGCTCAGTATTGCTCGTGTTGCAGAGTCAATGCGGTTTCGTCGTAAGTGTTACACTACGATCTTTCTTTCCAGTTTCATCCCCTTCCTTCTATTCTCTCTTCTACGAAATAAGGAGGAAGAGGAGAATAGAAGAGAGAAGATGGAATTAAGAAGAAGAAAAAATCAAGATGAAGTATTTATTTTCTATTTATTTTTATTTATTATTATTATTATTTTTTTTATTATATCTATTTCTTTGTTATGAAGTGATTTATTTTTTTATATATTCTTTTTGTCTATTGATTTTGGATATGTATTTTAGGTCGATATTTGCGTGCTCGATTAATGATGATGATGATAACGATAACGAGGACGATTTTAATGAAGGTGATAATGATGATGACGATATGATAATGACAGTAATAACATTAATGACAATAATAATAATGAAGATGAAGATGAAGATGAAGATGAAGATGAAGATGGAGATGGAGATGGAGATGGAGATGGAGATGGAGATGGAGATGGAGATGAAGATGAAGATGAAGACGAAGACGAAGACGAAGACAAAGACAAAGACAAAGACAAAGACAAAGACAAAGACAAAGACAAAGACAAAGACAAAGACAAAGACAAAGACAAAGACAAAGACAAAGACAAAGACAAAGACGAAGACGAAGACGAAGACGAAGACGAAGATGAAGATGAAGATGAAGATGAAGATGAAGATGAAGATGAAGATGAAGATGAAGATGAAAATGATAATCAAAATGATGACTGTGATGATGATGATAATGATAATGATAGTAAAAACAATAATCATAAGATATAATGATAATGTGATAATGATGATAATGGAGTTGCTAAACATGAAGAGGAATAAGAAGAGAAGAAAAAAGAATAAGAAGATAAAGAGAAGAAAGATGAAGGACAGAAATGAAGAAGTAGAAGAAATGAAAAAAAAAAAAATGAGATAAGAAATATGGAAAACAAGGAGAGGAAGAAGAAAAAGGAACAGAAGAAGAGGAATATAATTATAACCGTTATCCTAGTGAAGAGAAAGAGAAAGAGGAAGAAGAAGAAGAAGAAGAAGAGGAAGAAGAAGAGGAAGAAGGAAAAAAAAGAGATAATGAAACAGGGGAAGAAGAAGAAAAAGTGGAAATAGAATTGGAAGAAGAGGAAAAAAGAAGAAGAATAAGAAAAAGAAGAAGAAAGACAAGCAGAAGAAGAAGAAGAAGAAGAGAGACAAGCAGAAGAAGAAGAAGAAGAAGAAAAAACAAGAAGGAGAAGAAGAAGAAGAAGAAAAACAAGGAGAAGAAATAAAGTGAAATAATAATAATTAAGAAATAAAGAGAAAACGCTCATCATTGTAATTACAACGAAAGAATATGAAAATAAAACAAGACAACCGAAATATAACAAACATAACGAAACAAACAAACAAACAAGCGAACAAGTAAACAGTGGATGAACAACTGAACCAATTTCGTAATCTATAATTCGTGAAATTGGGAATGGGAGATAGAGAGATAGATTAAATAATGAATAAATAGGAAAGAAATGTGACAGTAGTGGATAGAAAACAAAATGTGATAAAAGTAAAAATGATAATAATGAAAAATAAAATATGATAAAAGTAAAAATGATAATAATGAATAATAAAATACAAGGAAGAGAATAAATAATGAGAAAAAAAAGAGAAATAAGGTGACATAAAATGTGAAATGAGAAAGACAAAAGACAAGTAAAGAAACTAAAGAAGGAAGATGGAAAATGGAAAAAAAGAAACAGAGAAATGGAAAATGGGAGAAGCGAGAAAAAAAATAAAAATATATAGAAAGGACCAAAAAGAAAGAAATGCAAAAAAGTAATAGGCAAAATATAGGAAATCAAGAGACAAAATATAGGAGATAAGAGCAAATGGAAACAGGAATAAAGCGAAAAGAAAAGAATAGAGCAAGAAAATAAGGACCAAACAAACAAACAAACAAACGGAATAAAAACTGGGCAACGAAATGGAACAAAAATTAAACAAAATAAAGTACAAATGATTAAATGCGACTTAATACAATCTATTACCTATTTTTTTTTTTTTATCTAATTCCATAAACATACAATTTTCTGTATTCATCAAAATTCACCTTTAACTAGTGTTTAGTGCTAGGAAGAAAAAAAATCAGGTAGACGTAGATAGATAGAGAGGTAGATATATGTCGACGTAGACAGATAGATAGAGAGGTAGATATATGTCGACGTAGATAGATAGATAGAGAGGTTGATATATCTCGACGTAGATAGATAGATAGAGAGGTTGATATATCTCGACGTAGATAGATAGATAGAGAGGTAGATATATCTCGACGTAGATAGATAGATAGGGAGGTAGATAGATATCCAGTAAATATATTTTTTCTTTCTTCGTTTCCTGAAGTTTGCTTAATTTTCACTTTCGGAAAGGTTTCTTGCATTTTTTTTTTTTTTCTTGTACATTCCTGCATTTCTTTTTTCTTCTTCTAAATATTTTTTCTTCCTGCTTCGTTCTATATCTCGACCTTTTTCTCACTCTCTCTTTCTCGCTCTCTCTTCCTCCTCTTTTTGTACCTTTTTTCTGATCTTTCTCTACATCTCTCTATCTTTCTTTATTTTTATCTTTATTCCTTTTTCCCACTTCTGATTTTTTTTTTTTTAAGATCCGCAAAACTGGTAAAGATTTCATAAATTTCGTATATACCAAAATGCCGTTGTTGTATCTTATTGTTATCGTTGATGTATCTCTTATTTTGCTATTGTTTTTATTCAACTAGCAGCTATTAAGTGAGACCGGTAATCTGTGATGCGATACCGCTATTTAGTAATACTACTAATCTGCGATACAGCTATTTAACAATACTGATATTCTGCTATACCGCTATTTGTGAGATATCTCTGTGCTGTGTTACCGCTATTTTGAGGAAGTTGCTATTTTCTTGGATCGCTACCTCGTGAAACAACTTTTTTTTGTGTGTGTGTGTTTGTGTGAAACTGCTAGCTTGTGATTCTGTTCTTACTAGTTTTGCTATTTCATGAAACTGCTATTTTGGCGATTCTGATGCTTATCGTTTCGCTATTTTGTGAAACTGCTATTTTTACTTCCCACTCTTTTGTGGACTTGCTCTTTGAGACACCGCTATTTTGTGATAACCTCCTCTGCCGTTAACCAAATAGTGTCACCGATGTCAGATTTAATAATACTAATAATGATAATTACAGTACTGGTAATTTTGATATTGATAATAAGGACAAACTGCTAACAATAAGAATATTGTTAATGATGATAATATTAACACCTATAAATCAGGATGAAACTGGCATTGATGATAATCGAAAGGAAATGTGACGTCATCATTAAAGTTGCCACTTACCATTTGATACATTTTATTTATTTTTCTTATTCAGGAAGTCTTATTTCATCGCTACCGGCCATAGTCGCTACCTAATTGCTAGCGACACCTTGCCCGCTAGCTAGTAAAAATAGCAGCTACTGATCCCATCCATTCAGTAAATGTCTCGGAATATCGCTCGAAAAATTCAGAGGCGACGATAGATATTACGGAAAGTCTATTAGGATTGTTACTGTTATGATAATTAGAGTAATTATCGATATCATCAATGTCATCATTGTTGTTGCTCTTGTCATTAGTATCATGATTGCCATCGCTATTATTATTACTACTAACATTAGCATTCTTCTTCTTGTTATCATTATTATTCTTGTTATCATTATTTCTACTATTAGTATTATTACTGTTTTTGTTATTGTTATTTCTACTGCTATTATTATCTTTATTATTGCGTTCTTCTTCTTATTCCTTTTTATCAGCGGTAGGTTGTTATTGTTATCAGTAATAATAAGTAATGGAAATAGTGAATAACACAGTCATATTAAGAATAAAAACCTATTAATAGTATTAATGATGTCGCTAAGAAGAATATTATTGATTAGCACTTAATAATCATATCAGAAATATCGCATTGCTGATATAAGCGGTTAGAAATTAATATCCACGTTATCCAAGATATGAGAGCCATACTAGGGAAGTGCCAATGATAGTAACACATAGGATAACCCAGCTATTAATAGGATAATTCTTAGCCAACGCAAAGTAATATCTATACTTCGCTAACTTCCGGAAACTTCCCGTGGAAAAAAAATATATGTGACAAAAAAATATATTGATTAAAAACGAATATCGGAAATATGATACGTATATATAAAAAAAAAACACAATTAACACAATGTTTTACCGATGTGATACA
>NC_061835.1:14744026-14749026 GCF_019202785.1 Penaeus chinensis
ATAATGATGATGATAATGATGATGATAATAATAATGATAATGATAATGATAATGATAATAATAATGATAATGATAATAATAATAATAATAATAATAATAATAATAATAATAATAATAATAATAATAACATCATCATCATCATCATCATCAGCAGCAGCAGCATCATCATCATTATCACAATAGTGATAATAATACTGATAGAAGTAATAATAATTTAATGATAATAATAATAATGATGATGGCCAAGATACCAATATATTTATTTCCTCGTTTCTGTTTACTCACTATCTTCTTGTTTTTTTTTTTGTTTTTTATATTTCCTTCTTTCTTATTTCTTCTCTTTCCCTCTTCTTTCTTCTCTCCTCCATTTCTTTTCTTCCTCCCGCGTGTTCTTTGTCTTCATCCTTTTTTCTTTCACTTCTTCTTTCTCTCTCTTTCTCTGTTGTTTCTCCTCTTCCTTTTTCTTTCTTTTTCTGATTCTTTGGTGATCCTATATCGTTATAGATATAATTAGTGATAATAACTTCAGATTAAAGATGATAATTACTTCAGATTAAAGATAATAATTGATCAGATAATTAAGATGGTGATTAAAGATGATAACTGTTAAAGATTTTTTTGTTAATTGGTAACATTAATTGCCTGAAAGTTAAAATTGTTCGGATATGGCGATTAATCCGCTACTGGCAACTGCTTAAGAGGGAAAGGAAGGAGAAAGAGAGAGAAAGAAAAACAAAGGAAGGAGAAAGAGAGAGATAGAGAAAAAAAAGGAAGGAAAGAAGGAGAGAACGAGAAAAAAAAGGAAGGAAAGAAGGAGAGAACGAGAGATAAAAGGAAGGAAAGAAGGAGAGAAAGAGAAAAAAAAAGGAAGGAAAGAAGGAGAGAACGAGAAAAAAAAGGAAGGAAAGAAGGAGAGAACGAGAGATAAAAGGAAGGAAAGAAGGAGAGAAAGAAAAAAAAATGAAGGAAAGAAGGAGAGAAAGAGAAAAAAAAGGAAGGAAAGAAGGAGAGACAGATAAAAAAAAGGAAGGAAAGAAGGAGAGAACGATAAAAAAAATGAAGGAAAGAAGGAAATAAAGAAAAAAAAATGAAGGAAAGAAGGAGAGAAAGAGAAAAAAAAGGAAGGAAAGAAGGAGAGAAAGAGAAAAAAAAGGAAGGAAAGAAGGAGAGAAAGAGAAAAAAAAGGAAGGAAAGAAGGAGAGAAAGAGAAAAAAAAGGAAGGAGAGAAGGAGAGAAAGAGAGAGAAAGAGAGAGAAAGAAGGAGGGAGAGAAGGAAAGGAAGAGGGAAAGGAAGAAGGAAAGGAAGGAATGAAGAAGGAAGGAAGGAAGGAAAGAAAAATAAAAAAAAAGGGAGGAAGAGAGAGAAAAAAGAAAGAGGAAAGAAAAAGAATGAATGAATGAAAGAAAGGAAGAAAGAAGGAAAGAGAGAAAGAAAAGGGAAAGAAAAAAAGAGGAAAGAAAGAGAAGGTTATAATTATAGTTATTTTTTTCATTTTTCATTTTTTTCATTTTTTTTTTTATATCAACAAGAAATGCTAGCTATTTAGAAATCATCATTTCGGTGTCGAAGGGATAAATAATTCCTTCATTCGGTGAAAAATAATTCAATCGTCCAAAGAATTAATTGATTTTTAAAAATCTAATGGTGGAAACAGACAAAGCAAGAAACAAACAAACAAACAAAAATTATAGACATTCTATTTTAATTGATCGTTATTTCGTACCTCGATCATTTCTGTACAATCTTTTCTGTTTTTTTTTTTTTTTTTTTTTTTCCATTTTCCAGTCTTTGCTCTATTTCCCTTTCCTTTTTTTCGAGTTCCCAATTTCCGTTGCTATTTCCAATTTTTTTTAGTCGATTTCCAAAATGTTCTGTTTTATTTCCAAATATTTTCTATTTCAATTTCCCCATTTTTTTCAATTTGCCAACTTTTGTTTGTTTGTTTGTAGTTCCCACATTTTTCTTGCTGTTTCCCAATTTTGTTTATTTCTCTTTCCCAACTATTCCTATTTTTGTCTGCTTTTCTGTTTCCCAATCTTTTCTCTTCCTATTTTTTTTTTCTGTTTCTCAGCCATTTATATTTCCATTTCCCAACCTTGCTTATTTCTATTTCCAAACTTTTTTTTGTTATTTTTTCTTTCTTTCTTTCTTTCTTTCTTTTTTTTTCAATTTTTTATTTTTTATTTTTTTAAAAAAATTCAAGACCAATATATAACAATCTCCACAGCGCCGTTCAGAGCCTGTCATCTTTTCAGTTATGACTAGCTATGAATAATGCAATGGTGCCAATAGCTATAGGTCAAGAACACTATAAGAAAAGATTCCAATGCATTGATATACAAAAGATAATTATCTGTAAATACTGCAGGTGAGACAACATTCAGTTTAATCCGAAGTCATCATTTTCATATTGCTCCCTTAATCATGATAATAGTAATAATAACGGAAGCATTAATGGCAGCAACGACAATATATTAGTAAAAGATAACAAAACAACAACATCTGTTTAACAATATGTATGTACCATTCGTATATAAAAGTCTGTTAGTATATGGTGTGGTATGCGCATTGTAAATTCTAGACTAACACGTCTACAACCTCTCGTGTGAAAGTGTGGACCCGGGAGAACCACAGGTATGAGAAATAGCATTTGTGTTACACTTCAAACCTAGTTTAATCCGTGTTTATTATTATTTTTATTGTCTTGTTTTGTTTTATATTTATATGGTATTGTAAATTCTATTATAGAATTTGACACATAATGACATCGTGGATATAAATCCCAAAATAAAAAGTCTGAAATATGACGAATTTAAATTATGTAAACAAGTAAAGTTAAGTAGAAAAAAGTATCATAAGCAGATATTTTACGGAACCCCAAAAAATACACATTTTTCCTCGTATTCATAATAATTACAATGTCATCACCATCATCATAATCCTTATCCTCATCATCAATATCTTTCATTGTACTGTTGTTGCTTCTGTTATATTACCCTTTAATGTTGTATCTTATTATCATTATAATATTTGTCTTTTTTTTACATATATGTATTCGTATAAATGGATCTATGTAGTATTATGGCTTTGATTGTAATCCTAATTCTAGATCAAATATTCATAAATTGTAACTTAGAGTGAAGTGTTTCAAAGCTCCAGTTATAATAAAGAAATTTATGACTCTAACTGTACACGTAGCAAAGGTAAGAAAATCAGTAATTTCATTTTCATTCGTTCCTGTTCAACATTTACTACGATGAGCTCATATCACTACAAATTATGGATAATTATTTGGATAAAATCTAGAACAAATACAATTCAGTAATGTATTATTCCATTGGCCCTTTTCACCAGAAACAGAGGCACAAGTGGATATCTGACAAGCATAGAACTTAAACTAGAAAAATATAGTTGATGATTCACGACTTGTGGCTCCTTCATTGAGAAAGTATCCCCAAGGTAGTCTCTGCATTGTTGAAGGCAGTCGGGGCTTCATCAAAAGGAAGCATTTCTCTTTGTTTCAGACGTTTAGATAAAGGATAACTGATATATATATATATTTTTTTTTGTTTCTGTAGCATCTGTTCGGATTATAGTTGGACAAAAAAGACTTGTAGGGTTTTGTGTTAATGATCGTTATCGATACTGGATGACTGAGAGGATGGGAATTATAGGTTAAGTCATACGGATTCTGTTCTGTGAGTCTTTCCTACGTTGTACTGATAAGATCGTTTTCGTAGACATGAATTTATGTGACGTACAAAACTGATTTTATCTTGTTATTTTTTATAAAATAAATCTTGTTATTTTCATTAAAAATAATCATAATTAGTACGTTTGATTTATTGATATATTAAACAAAATCATCAAATACTTACATCATTCACAGTCAACTTCACATTTTCACAGAATTTAGATAATTTATATAATACAACTTCAAACACGCAATATAAGCTATACAGACCTAATGGTAGAACGAGCATAGGCCAGATGAACCAGACTGATAAGGACTACAGAATGACCACGACTCTCCCAAGAGACCCTTTAAGGACTGGTCTAGACGGGGCGAAGCGGGGACACCTACACCCAGCGAAGTCATGACGAAGTAGGAACAATTTTCCTCGACAGTTTTCGTCACTGAAGAGAATCTTGCATCTTTCTTGTAGTAGGGAGAGATATTTGTTTTGTTTTGTTTATGTTATTGTTGTCGTTTGAGTGATCGGATAACGAGTGAAGTGATGGTTATGTTGTGGTGGTATTATGAAAGGGGAATTTTGGTTTTTGGAAATAGTAGCATTCAACTTGTCAATATTCGTTTCCTTTTGCATACTCTGATTCCAAATAAAATAGAACGCGTGAGACAAAAAAGAAGAAGAAAAGAAAAACAAACAGTGATAATAAGAAGAGGAAGACGAAGACGAAGACGAATGAGGTGAAAGAGAAGAGAGAGAAAAGAGAAGAAAAAGGAGAATGAGTATGGGAAGGAGAAGGAAACGAGAAGAAAGAAAAGGAGGAGGAAAAGGAGCAGAAAAAAAAGAAAAAAAAAGAGAAAATGGCGAGAGGAGAAAGGAAACCAGGAGAAAGAAAAGGAGGAGGAGAAAGAGGAGAAAGAAAGGGAGAAGAAAAAAGAAAAGGAGAAAGAGGGGAGAGAAAAGGGGAAGAAAAAAACAAAAGGGGAAAGATGAGAAAGAAAAGGAGAAGAAGAAAGAAAAGCAGAAAGAGAAGAAAGAAAAGGAGGAGAAAGAGGAGGAGGAGAAAGAGGAGGAGGAGAAAGAGGAGGAGGAGAAAGAGGAGGAGGAGAAAGAGGAGGAGGAGGAGAAAGAGGAGGAGGAGAAAGAGGAGGAGGAGAAAGAGGAGGAGGAGAAAAGAGGAGGAGGAGAAAGAGGAGGAGGAGAAAGAGGAGGAGGAGAAAGAGGAGGAGGAGAAAGAGGAGGAGGAGAAAGAGGAGGAGGAGAAAGAGGAGGAGGAGAAAGAGGAGGAGGAGAAAGAGGAGGAGGAG
>NC_061835.1:14761526-14764026 GCF_019202785.1 Penaeus chinensis
TAATCGTTTTCATCATCATCGACATCGTCACCATCACCTTAATCCACATCATCATCTTTATCGACGTAATTGTCAATACCATCATCATCACCATCATCTTCATTATCATCATCACCATCGTCATCATCATCATTATCATCACCTTCATTATCATCATCATCATCAACACCATCATCTTCACTATCATCACCATCATGATTATGATATCATCATCACCATCGTCACCATCACCTTTATCCTCATCACCATCTCCATCGTCGTAATTGTCAGTATCATCATCATCATCATCATCATCATCATCATCATCATAGTCATCACTATCATTATTTTCTTTATCGTAATTATCATGATCATGAGAACACACGGATGCAATTGATTTTTTTCTTAACTATAAGATGCAATATTGCACTCAATCTTAATGACTTGCATGACCTTTAAAGAGAATTAAGACCTCCTTAGGCGTCCTTCCTAGACACGCCCACTTCTGCTTCCATGCCCCGCCCACATCTGTTTTATTTCTATTTTTAAAATCTTGGGTGAAATTTCATGAAAATCCCACGCCCACCTTAGGCACCATTCTCGCCCACCCACGCCCACCCTCGTCCACTACGCCCACTCCAAACCCTCGACGGCTCCCAAAACCACTGCCTACGCCCGTCCCATGGTCATATATACATGCTTTACGCCCACGCTGTTTACTTTTCTCTGTCTCTCCATCTGTCTATTTCGCTGACTCTCTCTCTCTCTCTCTCTCTCTCTCTCTCTCTCTCTCTCTCTCTCTCTCTCAATCGAATTCTCTCTGTTTCTCGCTCATTTAACCCCAAACCTCCGCCCCGTCCACCTCAAACCCCGCCCTCCACCCACCTTAAACCTCACCTTCCACCCACCCTAACTCCCACCCACTCTCCGCCTGCCTCCACCCACCCTCCACCCACCTTAAACCTCGCCCCCACCCACTCTCCGCCCACCTTTAACCTCGGCCCCACCCACTCTCCGCCCACCTAAACCCCACCCCCACCCACCCTAAGCCCCACCCACTCTCCGCCCACCCTATCAGCAGATAACCCTCCGGCATGTATATATATAGGGGCGCCACCTCTGGGACCCGAGCTGGCGCTAAAGATATCACAAAACACAAAAATGGCTTTAAATAAATAGCGCCGCCTCGTGGTCCTCTGACGCTATCGGGAGGGCATCAGTGACGTATGGCTGTCCCTCTTTACCCCCCCTCCCCCTCCCCTACCCCTCCCCCTCTTACCACAACAATGCCCCCCCCCCCCCATTCCCCACCTAACCTTTCCCCCCTTCCTCTATTCCTCTCCCCGACATACCGAGTTCCTTTCTCTTCTTTATTCTTTCTCTCTTCTACCTCTTTCTGTCTCTCTTTCTCCCCTCTCCCTCTTTCTGTCTCTCTCTCTCTCCTCCCCCCCTTTCTGTCTCTCTCTCTCCCCTCTCCCTTTTTCTGTCTCTTTCTCTCCTCTCTCCCTCTGATTCTCGACTCGACCCCCTCTTTCTCTCCCTCTCGACCCCTCTCCCTCTCCTTGTCGACCCTCTCTCTCCCCACACTTTCGACACTTCAGTCCCCAACTTAACACCCTTTCTGTTCATAATCTTTCTCTTCTCCCCCCCTCTTTTCTTCCCCACAGGGATTATCCCCCCTCCCTACCCCAACTTTTCATGACTTCCCTTCCCCCCTTTTCTCGATTTTCCCAACCACTCTTTCGACACCTTCCCCAACCCCCCTCTTTTTCATGTGCTACCCCCCCCCCATCAGACTCATCCCCCACCTCCCCCCCAACATTTTCCCAGATTCGTTACTTTCATTCTCTCTCTCTCTCTCTTCTCTATTTTTTTTTCGCCCTTTCTCTTTTCCCCCTCTTTCACTTCTCTTCTCTTCTCTTTCTTTCTCTCTTTCTTTGTCTTTTTTCTCCCTTTCTCTTCCCCCCCTCTCTCTTCTCTTTTCTCTTATCTTCCTTTCTTTCTCTCTTCCTCTCTCTCTCATTTTTTCTCCCTAGAAAAAAAGCCAAACCAAAGCAAGTAAAGTCAAGCCAAGTCAAGTCAAAGGAAACAGAAGCAAACAAAGTCAAAACAAACAAACGAACAAACAAAAAAGTCAAACCAAATCAAACGAAACTAAACAAATTCAAAACGAAATGAAGCAGTCAAATAACTAAAGCAAGCCAAGTCAGACCAAGGAAATAAGCAAACAAACAAGGAATTCCAAATAAATGAAAAAGAAACAAACAAAGTCATAGAAAATCAAGCAAAATTTAGTCAGACAAAAAATAATAAAAAAAGGAAAAAGTTAAACAAGGACAGACCAAATCAAGCAAATAAACAAATAAACACAATAGTCGACTTTGCTTTTGTCAATCTATTTCCTTGTTGTTTTTGTTTCTTTCTTTTTCTTCTCGTTATCTGCCTTACGCCTCTCTTTCGCTGAGTTCTTCTTGTTTCTTCTTCTCTCTTTCGTGTTTTTTTCTCTATCTTTTCTTCCTCC
>NC_061835.1:14776526-14779026 GCF_019202785.1 Penaeus chinensis
CCTTCCCCTATTCACTCTTTTTTCTATTCGTCTCTCTCCTTCTCATTTCCTCTTATCTCTGTCCTTCTTAATCTACTTTTCATCTTCCCCTCCTCGCTACCGTCTATTTTTTCTTAATTTCCTATTCGTCTCTCTTTCTTATTTCTTCTTTTCTCTGTTTTTCTCCCTCTCCTTTTCATCTTCCCCTGTTCGCACTTATTCTTCTCCCTTTCTTCTTTATTTTCTCCTATTCGGCCACCTCTCTCCTCCCCCCTTTTCTTCGCTTTCTTCTTTTCTTTTTCCTATTTCCCCTTCCTTCTCCCTCTTTCTCTCTCTCTCGCTCCTTTTTTTCGGTTCCTTCTCTCTACTTTTCCCCTTTTTCTTCTTTCTCCCTCCCTTTTCCTCCAGTTCTTTCTCCCTCCTTTTTCTCCTCCCCCCTCTCTTTTCCGCCTTTCCTTCGCCCCAACCTCCCTTTTCTCCCCCCCCTCCTCCTCCCCCACCCTCCCCCCCCCTTCTCCTCTCCCCGCACCAAACTCCCCGTGTTTTGACAAGTCCTGGCGACGTTTTAGGCACTGTGTGTTTTATCGGCGACGGCAGTGGCGAGGAGAGAGAGAGAGAGAGAGAGAGAGAGAGAGAGAGAGAGAGAGAGGGAGAGGCAGAGAGAGAGAGAGAGAGAGAGAGAGAGAGAGAGAGAGAGAGAGAGAGAGAGAGAGAAAGAGAGGGAGGGAGAGGCAGAGAGAGAGAGAGAGAGGGGGGGGGGGAGAGAAAGAGAGAGAGAGGGGGTGGGGGTGAGGGAGGAAGATTAAGAGGAAGTATGCATTAGATAGACAAAGAGAACCCCAATTTCCCCACCCACCACATCCCCACCTCTCGCCCTTCTCTCCACCTTTCCCCACCACACCCTCCCTACTCCCTACCGCTTGCCTCAACTCCACCACCACACCTACCACCCCACGACCTCGATCCCCAACAATTCTCTTCCTCCTCCCCTCCCCCTGTCCCCCAACACAACCACCTCCAACACCCTCCTTCCACCTTTCTTCCTCCTCCGTCCTTTCTCCTCTCCTCCTCTCCCCCAGGTACAGCCTCGCCAACTCTATAAATATTGTTCCTCCTAATTCACCCCCACTCATTGCTGCACTTTTACGGAGGGTTAGGAGTGGGGGGGGGGGGGTGAAGAGGGGGAGAGGAAGGGGAGTGGGGGGAGTGGGGAGTAGAGGAAGGAGGGGAAAGGTAGGTAGGAGGGAAGGATGGAAGAGGCGAGAGGGGAGGGGCAGGTGAGCGGCGAGGAGACGGGAAGAAAGAAAAGAGGATATATATACATACATACATATATATATATATATATATGACTGCCGCGCTGGTCCAGTGGTTAGAGCACTGGACTCCGGCCCTCGTGGTCCCGAGTTCAATTCCCCGTCGCGGCGGTCATAAAAATGTCTGCGCTCAGACTGCTGGCTCGAACTCGAGAAAACGACATATCGCCTTGAGAAGTCAAACGCAGGTGTCGTGGGGGAAGTCACCGCCGTGGCACAAGTGTTAGCGCGCCGAACCGCGGTTGATTAGGAGGGGCATCCAATCAGGCAAGGGTGACACTGTCATATGACCTCTTAATAGTGAATTGAGATAGGCCTATGTCCTGCAGTGGAATGAATGGTTGTTGAAAAAAAAATGAAAAAAAAAAAAAAAATATATATATATACGTATACATACATACATGCATGCATGCATACATACATACATACATACATATATATATAGCGAGATAGATAGATAGATAGATAGATAGATAGAGAGAGAAAGAGAAACAGAGATAGAAAGTTAGAGATAGATAGACAAAGAGAGAGAGGAAAATACGAAAAAAACAGAGAGAGCAAAAGAAAGAGAGAGAGAGAGAAAGCAAGAGCAACAGACAGAGGGAGAGATAGAGCGAATGGGGGATGGCTCATTACAGTGTATTCTGTGTCTTCATTGCTATGCTGACCGCAGACGCCCACACCCAGACGGCCCACGCCCATCTCTCCTTCGCTCTCTCTCTCTCTCTATTTGTCTATCTCACTCTCTCTGCCTGTCTCTCTCTATCAATCTCTGTCTCTCTCTTTGCTTATCTGTCTCTTTGCTTATCTGCCTCTCTCATTGCTTATCTGTCTCTCTTTATCTGTCTGTCTCTTTCTTACTTTTTGTCTATCTCTCTCTCTATCAATCTATCTATCTGTCTCTCTCTCTCTCTCTACACACACACACACACACACACACACACACACATCTGTCTATTTGTGTGTGTCTCTCTCTTTCTCTCTTTCTCGCTCTGTCTGTCCCGCCCTCTCTTTCTCCAGACCCGCCTCCCCTCTCCCCTCTCTCTATCTATCTATCTCTCTCTCTCATTAGATACATCAAGAAATACAGATAGACATACGACCTCCAGACTAAAGGTATAGGATGCGATTAGGTCGGATTTTTTTCCTTTTTTTCCCCTGAAGAGATAAAACCAATTACCAAATGGATTGTTCCGGTTTCGTGA
>NC_061835.1:14784026-14786526 GCF_019202785.1 Penaeus chinensis
CCTCCTCCCCTCCCTTCCTCCTCCTCCTTGTCTCCTCCTCCTCCCCTCCCTTCCTCCTCCTCCTCCCTCCTCCTCCCCTCCCTTCCTCCTCCTCCTTGTCTCCTCCTCCTCCCCTCCCTTCCTCCTCCTCCTTGTCTCCTCGCTGACATGACCTGATAACAAAAACGTCGACTCGTGAGCTAATCCCGGTCTATATGTTGCTAATTGCTCTGGAAATAAGTTCTGTTCTGATAATTACAACACGATACATTGATTTAATTTGCAATTAAGAAGAATTAAAAGTTGGGGATGCTGAGGAACTTTCTTTATCCCGGAGGTTTCTGCTTTGCCGTCTCATTACTGTTGTGCTCGTAGAACGTGGGGGTAGGGGGTGGGGGGGTGTTAGGGGGAGCTGGAGAGAGTGGGAGGGGGAAGGGAGGGGGGAGTCCTTTTTTTTTCGATTTTGATTTTCGATTGATTTTTTTTTTTTTTTTTTAATATGGGTGGGTATTTCTCTTTACCTTTTCAATGTTCTTTTTTTCGTTATCTTTATCTGTTTTTATATCTTTTTCCTTCTCTATCTTCCAACTTGTCATCTCTGTCTGTTTCTGCCTGTCTTTCTGTCTGTCTATCTCTCTGTCCGTCAGCCGCTGTCGATCTGTTTATCTGTCTACATTAATCTCTCTCTTTTCCAAAACAATTTTGCAGAGAACCTCTCCCTCCAACTCCCTCCTCCTTCCCTCACTCTCTTTTCCCTCCATCACTCCCCTTCCCTCCGCTTCTATCTCTCCATCAATTTCCTTATCCCTTCCTTCCCCCATCTTCCATCTCTCCCTTACACTCCATACTCCCTTCCTTCCCCTCAGTCACTCCCTCCTCTTCCCTCCCTCCTCCTATAACCTCCCCCCTTTCCCCTCCCCCCCCTCCCTCGCACCCTCTCCCTCCCTCTCACCTCATGTCAACATTTTCATTATTGAATCAGTATTGACACAGTTTGACCTTCTTTTAAGTTCATTCAGTGAATATTTCATAGAAGCCAATTTGACTCTGTGTGTGTGTTTCGAGAGAGAGTGAGAGACGCAGAGAGCTACGTGAATAGAGGAGAAAAGGAGACAGAGAGAGAGAAAGAAAAGGAGACTGAGAGAAAGAAAGACAAGGAGACAGAGAAATAAAAAGAAAAGTGAGTACAAAAAGGACTCCTTAATTGAAAAATAAGATATTCTTATCATTATTTCTTCACAAGCTTATTATTTACACCTTTTATCATCATTTGTCATTCTTCCCATGGCCATTCCCTGTAGTGAATTGCATATATATATTTAAGAGGGTAGAAGTATTTTTGACCCTCGAAGAATTCACATCAGTTCTAACATGCGATTTAGTCTCTGTAACAGAATGACTGAGTAAATGATACAGCGAACGCATCTTAAATGTGCTTCTATAAATACTGTATACATACATACATATATATATATATATATACATACATACATATATATACATACATAAATACACACACACACACATATGTGTGTATGTGTGCGTGTGTGTGTATTTATGTATGTATATATATGTATGTATATGTGTGTGTGTGTGTGTTTGTGTGTGTGTGGGTATGTGTGTGTGTGTGTGTGTGTGTGTGTGTATGTGTGTGTGTGTGTGGGTATGTGTGTGTGTGTGTGTGTATTTATGTATATATATATGTATGTATATGTGTGTGTGTGTGTGTGTGTGTGTGTATGTGTGTGTGTGTGTGTGTATGTGTGTGTGTGTGTGGGTATGTGTGTATGTGTGTGTATTTATGTATATATATATGTATGTATATGTGTGTGTGTGTGTGTGTGTGTGTGTATGTGTGTGTGTGTGGGTATGTGTGTGTGTGTGTGTGTGTTATTAATGTCATTATCAAACATATTATCTATAACGGTGGGAAAAGTAATGATGGTAATGATGAAAATAATGACAATGATGAAAATTATAATCATAATGATGCGTATGATGAAAATGATAATGATAACAATGATAAAGATGATGATGATGATAATGATGATGATAAGGCTGATAATGATAATGATAATGATTATATGATAATGGCATATTATAAAGATAATGATAATAATGAAAACGATAATGATAATTATAAAGATAATGAAAATGATGATAACGATAATGATAATGATTATAATGATAATAAATATAAATATTATCGTTGTTATTAATCTTATTATTATCATCAATATTATTGATATAATTACAATGGTAATGATGGTGATAATAACATCAATGATAATGACACTATAACTAATATAACATTCACTATTTCTTATATTACTACTAACAACAACGGTAATAAATATAATAGTAATAAAAATGAAAATTATAATGGCCATAACAATAATAGTAATGATAATGATGATAATGAGAATGCGGTATTGATAATGATAATGATATCAATAGTGATGATGATAATGATAACAGAAATAATGATAATAGTGAAAATTAAATAATGGTAATGATGATA
>NC_061835.1:14799026-14804026 GCF_019202785.1 Penaeus chinensis
AGATAAAAAAAAAAAGTACCACCCCTCCTCCCCCCTAAAAACAAAAAACATACCCAGACAAACCGACACACACACACACACACACACACACACACACACACGCGCACACAGCCTCGATCATCCCGGACAATAGCGGAAAGTGACCACAGTATTATCAGTATTCAGAGAGAGGAAGCAAGATGGCAAGTCAAGGAGATGTGCGTTGACTGAAGATCAAGTCTTATCAGGCAACTTGTAGCTGACGCTGATTGGCCGGAGTTGCTCTGATCAATCGGGGGGAGGGGGGGGTTAATTGGCTTGAGGAGTCATATGGAGGGAGGGGGGGGGGGGGGGGAGGGGGAGTGGGGTTGTAATGAGGGAAAAAATGAGTGGGGTTATGATAAGGAAAAAGGAGGGGTTGTAATAAGGAAGAAAAAGGGTTTGTAATACGGAAAAAAGGAGAGGTTGTAATAAGGAGAAAAGGAGGGGTTGTAATAAGGAAAAAAGGAGGGTTTGTAACAAGGAAAAGAGGGAGTGGGGTTGTAAGAAGGAAAGAAAATAGGTTGTTGTAATAGGGAAACAAAAGTGGGGTTGTATAAGGGTAAGTTAAGGGAGTGGAGTAACGAAGGAAAAAAAGGGAGTGATTGTAATAAGGAAAGAAAAGAGGTTGTAATAAGGAAAGAAAAGAGGTTGTAATAAGAAAAAAAAGGAGTAGGATTATGGAAAGAAAAAAAAAGTGTCGGGTTTGTAATAAGCAAAAAAAAAAAAAAGGAGAGTAAAGATAAGAAAAAAATGGGGTTGTAATAAGGAAAGACAAGAAGGAATAAAGAAGAATCGTGATAGGGATAATGAAAGGGGAAAAAGGGAGTTGGGATGTAACAAGGAAAGAAAAGAGGGAATAAGAAGGACTGTGATAAGGAAAAGAGAGAAGAAAGGCAGGGGTTTAATGCGGAAAATAAAGATTGTGATAGGGATAAGGGGAAGAAAAGAGGGTTGTAATAAGAAAAGTAAAAGAAGAAAAAAGAAGAGGGGCAGAATAGGGAAAATAAAAAAAAGATTAAAGAATGGACCAAGAGAGAAAAAAGTAATAACAACAATAATAAAATAAAGATGATAATAAAAAATAAAAAAAAATAAAGATAATAATAAACTAATAACATGATGAGGGTTTTGATAAGAGGAAAATAAGAAAATTGTCTTAAGGAGACATTATAACAGTAAAGAAGAGGAAGAGAGAGAACAAGGATAAGAAAAGAATGAAAAACGGAATAAAAAACAATAAAAGTAGAACTGAAGAAGGAAAAAAGGAGGAGGAAAGGGAGGAAGGTGGAGTGAAATAAACAGAGGATTGGGAAAAAAAGAATGTAAATGAAAGGAGGAAAGGCAAGGGAGTGATAAAAGTACAGAAGAGAAGAAATAAGAGCGAATGAGGATTGCAGAAAGGACAAGAAGAAAATCTAAATGAAGAAGAAAAATATAGTCGTGTAATAAGCATGAAAGGAAGAGAAAGAGAGAATAATGATAAAAAATAAAAGAAGGAAACAAGTCAAAGAGACGAGAATGATTCATATGAAATAGAATACAGTAAGAAGGAGAATTAGAAAAAGACAGACACAATAAGGAAAAGGGATGATTCTTAGGAAAAAAAGAAAGTATTGTAAGCTTACTTAACAGGAAATGAAAGTTTTTAAAACCCTGATGTAACTTTAATTTTTTTTTATACTGCCTCCACATTTTCTATGTTCTTTTTGAATGTCTATTGTCATTTAACTTTTCCTCTTTGTCTCATAAATATGGAAGAGATTATATCACATGCATAGATGTATGCTGACATACATATGCACACACACAAACACACACACATTTATATATAAATATATATGTATATATTTATATGTATATATATATGTATATAAATGTATGTGTATGCACACATGTATGTGTACGTATATGTATATATGCAAATATATATATATATATAAATAAATATATATGTATGCACACACACGTGTAATTATATGTGCGTGTGTATGTGTGCGTATATACACGCATAAATAAATAAATAAATACATATATATATATATATATGTATTT
The DNA here is from genome assembly GCF_019202785.1 of Penaeus chinensis. Lineage (NCBI taxonomy): Eukaryota > Metazoa > Arthropoda > Malacostraca > Decapoda > Penaeidae > Penaeus > Penaeus chinensis. The sequence goes on from NC_061835.1 coordinate 14,801,100, forward strand.
ATATATTCAAGTGAAAGAAAATTGAAAAGATAGACAAACCGTTTATAATATGACTTGTTGAGGGATAATTGATTATCCCACCGCTGCCACCAGATCGATACTCTTTTTTTTTTCCTTTTTCTTTTTTCCTTTTTGTTTTTCTGTCACTATAATTATCGTTGATGTTCTTATCACTGTTGTTTTGATTATGAAGATGATGATACCTTGAAAGTATTCCTCCTCCCTTCTCCTGCAAAGCTTTGTTGATGGGGAAGTATTGCTCTTAGGATTGCTTGCTTCCTATCACTGAGTGACCTCGAATGACCTAAGAATAAAAGGTCAAAGGAAAATAAGGTTTAAGGAAGGGAATAGCCAGTGATTAAATGATTGAATACACATTCCTTCACTATGTGCTATTTTTTTTTAATGGATATAAGGGATAATGCATATATGAAGATATAGAGAACAGAGAATAGAGAAAGAGAGAAAGAAATGAGAGAGGAAGGGGAAGAGGAAGAGAGAGATAGTAAGTGGAAAAAAAAGAAAAGAGGGGAGGAAAAGAGAGTGGCTGTGAGAAGAGACAAAGAAAGAGAGATGAACCAAGATATAATGGAAAAGAACATGCTAAGAGAAACTACGAGATAAAAAGAAAAAAAAATCTGCAGTAAATCAAAGAAATTATAGATAAAGATAGTTCCAGAAGGAGAGAGAGAGAGAGAGAGAGAGAGAGAGAGAGAGAGAGAGTGAGGAGAGAGAGAGAGAGAGAGAGAGAGAGTGGGAGAGAGAGAGAGAGAGAGAGAGAGAGAGAGAGAGAGAGAGAGAGAGAGAGAGTTAGAGAGTTAGAGAGAGAGAAAACACACAAGAAAAAGAGAGAAACAAAGACAGACAGAGAAGACCAAGAAAAAAAAAAAAAAAAAAAAGACACGGAGAGAAAACGACGGAATAAGCGAGAGGACCGGAGAGCAGGCCACGGCGAGGGAGCGCGAGAGGGACCAAGACGGCACTGCGGTTGCTCCTCCGCCGACGAAGACATTTCCCAAACGCCAGAAGGTCCCTCGAAACTTCCAGCGTGACTCGGTGTGCTGTTTCGGGAACGTGTTTTCTCTTATTTCATATTCATTTATAGATCTGAGGAGGAGTGTTTGTCTGTGTGTTTGTTACGAACACCGTGTTTTTTTTTGTTTTTTTTAAATTTTCATTGGTGTTATTGTGATTATGTTTTTTTTTTATTTTCTTTTTGTTTAGGGAATTATTATGAGTTTTGATATCGTTATGAATATTTCCTTGTTATTATTGTCGTTAAGGTTATTATCAGTCATCATTATCGTTATCCCCATTATAAAACTTCTACAAAATCGTCATCACTACAGGTCATCATCCCTCTGTAACCACTACAAAACTGTCATCACCCAGAGCATCATCGTCATCATCATCATAGGTCACCATCACACTATAACTGTTATAGCACTGTCATCACCACACGCACCCCCATCCACCCCGAACATCACCGCCTCCTCCGCAAACGAGCCTTCCCCACCACAACCACCACAGCGAGTTGGGCGGACCCGGTGACTCAGCCAAATTATGGGGCCTAGCCTACCTACCCCCACCATCCTCCCCTTCCCTCTGCTCTCCTCCTCCCCCTCGTTCCCCTTCCTTTTCCCTCTCCTCCTCCCCCTCTTCCCCCCTTCTCCTTCCCTCTCCTCTCTTCCTCCCCCTCTTTCCCCTTCTCCTTCCCTCTCCTCCCCTCCTCCCCCTCTTTCCCCCTTCTCCTTTCTTCTCCTCTCCTCCTCCCCCTTCCCTTTCCCTTTCCCCTTCTCCCTCACTTCACACACAGTTCCATGCCCACCTCTCCCCTTACCTCCCCTCACCTACACGTTCCCTCCTCATGAATGCCCAAAACCCTGCCCTCCTCCTCCTTCTCCCCTCTCTACCTCCTTCTCCCTTCCTCATCGTTTCTACCCCTTCCTCCTTGTGCCCTCTCTTCCTCTTCTTCCTTCTCCCCTTCCTAACACTTCATCCCCCTCCCTCCTCCTCCTTCTCCCCTTCCCTACACATGCCCCTTCTCCTGCCTCCTCCTTCTCCCCCTCTCCTTCTCCTTCCTACCCCTCCTCCTCTCCTCCCTCCCCCTTACCTTCCGCTTCTCCCCCTCCCTTCTCCTCCCTCCTACCCCTACCCCTTCCCCTCTTCTACCTCTCCCTACGTCCTCCCTCTCCTCCCTCCTCTTGCCCCCCCCCCCTCCCCCCCGAATGACCAGGTCTCCACAGTTCGTATTGACAGCCTTTCTGAACAGTCTGCTTTCAGGTTAACATGTGGCGCCTTCCGTTCTTCCTTATTACATTCAGTGTTGGAAGCTGTTTAACTTCCGTTCGATTTCACTGTTTAATTGTTTTCTGTTTTATTGTTTTTGGATTGGGGGAGGTGAAGTTTTTTGTTTGTGTGTTTGTTTGGTTGGGGATTTTTGTGAGATTTTTTTGTTATGATTAGACGGTGTGGTCACCTTCAAATCTCTCTCGTTCTTTCTCTCTCTCTCTCTCTCTCTCTCAATCTTTCTCTCTCTTTCTTTCTGTCCCTTTCACTTCCTCTTTAACTTTAATATTTCTCTTTATTTCTTAGTCTCTTTCTCTCTCTCTCTGTGCCTTTGTCTCCCTTTGCCTCTCTTTCTCTCTTTCTCTGTCTCTTATGCATTTATTTATTTTTTCTTTCATTCATAGTCTCTCTCTCTTTCTCTCTCTCCCTCCCTCCCCCCCTCTCTCTTTCTTTCCCCCTCCCCTCCCTATCTCTCTCTCCCTCCCTCCATCCCTCCCTCCTTCCCCCTCTCTCTCTCATTTTCCCTCCCTCCCTCCCTCCTTCCCTCCTTCCTTCCCCCCTCTCTCTCCCTTTCCCTTCCTCCCCCTCCTCTCTCTCTTCCCTCTCCCTCACTAATGCTTATATACGCAGAATCTCCT
>NC_061835.1:14812698-14815198 GCF_019202785.1 Penaeus chinensis
GAAGGAAGAGGGGGGGGGGGGATTCTGGCATGGGAGGGAAAGGGAGAGGGGAAAAGAAGGGGAGGAAGGGTGAGGGGAGCATTGGGGCAAATGAGGGGAGAGAGGAGATGGGAGAGGGAGAGGGGAGAAGGGAGAGGAGGGGGATTCTGGCATGGGAGGGAGAGGGAGAGGGGGGGAAGAAGAGGGGGGGATTCTGGTATGGGAGGGAGAGGGAGAGGGAGAGGGGAGGAGGGGTGAGGGGAGCATTGGGGCAAATGAGGGGAGAGGGGAGATGGGTGAGGGGATAACTGAGAGGGGGGAAGGAGGGGGAGAGGGGTAAGGGGGAAATTGGGGCAAAGTGGTAGAGGGCAGAAGGAAGGGAGGAGGGGATACTGGAGCAAGAGGGGAGAAGGGAGAAGGAAGGGGTGAGAGGACATTGGGGCAAGGGAAGAAAAGGGGAGAAAGAAAGGGAGAAGGAGGGGAAAAGGCGAGGGGAGAATGGGGCGAGGATTGGAGAGGGAAGAAGGAAGGGGAGATAAATGGGTGAGGGAGATGGAGAAGCGAAGGGGGAGAGGGGAGAAGGAAGGGGAGAGAGATGGAGAAACTCGTCTGGGAGTGAGAGAGTGGGAGGAAAAAAATAGTCAATAAAAACAGGAAAGAAAGAGATAAAAGAAAAAAAAATAACGAAAAATAAAACAAGAAGTAGAGAAAATCGAAAAAGTGAAAGGAGAAGAAAGAGGAGAAAGGAGGAGGAGAGAGAGACGCAAAGAAAGCGGGAAAGAGACAAGGAAAAGGACGGAGACAGGGAGAAGGAGAGGAGGAGAGGAGGGAAGGGAAAGAGAGGAGGAGAGGAGGAGAGGAGGAGAGTAGAAGAGGAAAGAAGGGAAGGAGGGGAGGAGAGGAGAGGAGGAGGAGAGGAGAGGAGAGGAGGAAAGAAGGGAAGGAGGGGAGGAGAGGAGAAGAGAGACGGAATCGGAGGAGAGGAGGAGGAGGAGGGGAGGAGGGGAGGAGGGAAGGAGGGAAGGAGAGGAGGGGAGGGGAGGGCAGAGCACCCGCATTGTGTATGGGGAGCCGGCGGTCTGGTCTGCAGAGCGTGCGAGATTGCCGGGCAGACGAACATTACGGAGCGCAAGTGACAACAGTCTGGCTAATCTAATGGCAATGTTGATAATATTATCTTGGTCTTTGGTTCTCGTCCCTCGCGGCTCTTCGGCAGGGGCAGTTCGTATTTCATTTTGTTTGTTATCGTTTTTTGTTTCTGTGGATGTTTTTGTGTGTCGTTATGTTTGTTGTTTTAGTTATTTTTAGGGGATATCTTTTTTTTTCTAATTTATTGTTTTTTTGTTGAGATCGTTGGGGAAATTATGTTGTTATTGTCGTTATTATCGCTGTGATTATCGTGTTATCATATATTTTACTTTTTTAAAAATCTTTATATATATACATGATATTTATTTTCCCATTTAAAAGGCAAAGGCAAAGCTTTCTCTAATCATGACGTTTCTTATATCGAGATCTCCCCCCCCCTACCCCTCTAACACTACCCCCCTCCTCCCCCTCCTCCCTTAACCGTCCTCTGCCCCCCCCCCCCCACATGTCTTCTCACCCCCACTCCTTCATTGACATCTTCCCTTCTCTTCTCTTCTCCCTTTCTCCGTCTCCCTTCTCTTTTCCTTTTCCTCTCTCCCTTCTCCTCGTGCGTAGCTTCTTCTCTTCCTACTCTCCTATTTTATAATAATCTCCCCCACCTTTACTCTCTTCCCTCCCTCATTCCCTCCCTTCCCCTCCTTCCTGCCACATTCCCCCCCACCCTCCATTCCCTCCTCAATCTCACCCCCCCCCCCTCCGTTCCTCCATTCCCCCCTATTCAACTTTCAATCTTCTCTCTTCTACTTCCTCTTCAATCCCCTATGACCTCTCCTACCCCCACCAACCTTCCCCCCTTCCCCCCCACGCAATTATCTCCTCTCCCCCTCCCCCCTCCCTCTCCATGCAACCCTCCCAGTTGCCCCTCCCACTCACCCCATTCCTCCCCACTCAATTATCCCCCTCCCACCCTCCCCCTTTCAGTCCCCCCCTCCCGCACCCCAATCCCTCTCGCTCCCTCCCCACCTTCCCCCCACCCAATTATCTCCTCTCCCTCCCCATGCAACCCAGCCACACCCCTATTCCCCTTTCTTCACCTCCTTCTTATTTCCCCCTCTCCCTCCCCCCTCCCCCCCAATCCCCCCTCTCTGGCTACCCCTCCCCCCTCCCCCTCCCACCACCTCACCTTGCCAATACTCTATTTTTTTCCCCTTTCCAGCCCATCTCCTTCACTCCTTCCACCTCCCCCTTCCTCCCTCCCTTCCCACCTCCTTCCCTCCCCCTCCCTTCCTCCCATCCCACCTTCCCCTCCCACCTTCCCCATCCTCCCTCCCTCCTTCCCTCCTTTCTCCAACCAGCTAAATATATCCCTACCTACCCTCCCTTCCCTCCCCTCTCCCCCTCCCTCTCCCCTTCCCTCCCACTTCCCTCTCCC
>NC_061835.1:14820198-14830198 GCF_019202785.1 Penaeus chinensis
CTCTTCCTCCTTTTTCTTCCTCTCTACGCCTTCCTTCTCTTTCTCTTTCTCCCTTTTCCTCCTCTCTCGAACTCCTCTCTTCTCTCCTCTTTTCCTTCCTCTCTACGCCTTCCTCCTCTTTCTCTTCCTCTTGTTCCTTCCTCTCTACGTCTTCCTCCTCTTTCTCTTCCTCTTTTCCTTCCTCTCTACGTCTTCCTCCTCTTTCTCTTCCTCTTGTTCCTTCCCCTACGTCTCCTCCCACTTTCTCTCCTCTTTCCTTCCTCTCTTCGCCTTCCTCCTCTTTTCTCCTTCCTCTTGTTCCTTCCCCCTCTACTCTTTTCCCCCTCTTTCTCTTCCTCTTGTTCCTTCCTCTCTACGTCTTCCTCCTCTTTCTCTTCCTCTTGTTCCTTCCTCTCTACGCCTTCCTCCTCTTTCTCTTCCTCTTGTTCCTTCCTCTCTACGTCTTCCTCCTCTTTCTCTACTCTCTCTTGGTTCTTTAAAAAATTTTCCCTCTTTTCCTCCTCACTACGCCTTCTCCTCTTTCTTCCTCTTGTTCTTCCCTCTACGCCTTCCCCTCTTCTCTTCCTCTTGTTCTTCTCTCACGTCTTCCTCCTCTTCTTCCTCTTGTTCCTTCCCCTTTAACCCCCTTTCCCCCTCTTCTCTCCTCTTTTTCTTCTTCTACGTCTTCCCTCTTTCTCTCCTCTTTTCCTTCCTCTCAACGCCTTCTCCTCTTCTCTTCCTCTGGTTCCTTCCCTCTCTCGTCTTCCTCTACCTCTTTTCTTTCCTCTTTTCCTTCCTCTCACGCTTCCTTTCCCCTTCTCTTCCTTTTTCCTTCCCTCTAAAGCCTTCCTCCTCTTTCTCTTCCTCTTGTTCCTTCCTCTCTACGCCTTCCTCCTCTTTCTCTTCCTCTTGTTCCTTTCCTTCTACGCTTCCCTCTTCTCTTCCTATTTTTTTTCCTTCCTCCCCCTCTCCCTTCTTCTCTTCTCTTCTCTTTTCCTTCCTCTCTACGCCTTCCTCCTCTTTTTCTTCCTCTTGTTCCTTCCTCTCTACGCCTTCTTTTCTTCTCTTTTCCCCTTTTTCCCTTCCCTCCCCTACTCTTCCTCCTCTTTCTCTTTCCCCTTGTTCCTCCTCTCTAAACCCCTTTCCCCTTTTTCTTCCTCTTTTTCCTACCCTCTAAACCTTTTCTCTTTCTCTTCCCTTTTCCTTCCTCTCACGTCTGTCTTTTCCCCTCCTCCTCCCTCTCTTTCACCCTTTCATTCCCCTTCGACTCACTCTCTCTTCTCCTTTTCCTCCTTTACCCCCTCCCCCCCACACCTCAGTACCCCCCTCCACGTCCCCCTTCCTAAGTTTTTACCCCCAATCTCTCCACCTCCTCGCCTCCCTCTCTTTTTTCTTCCGCTACTTTTTCCCCTTCCCTTCCACACCTTCCCCCCTCGTCCCCCAATCTACTCCAAACCCCCCTCCTCACCTTGTCCCCACCAAAAACTTCCTCCCCTCTTCCTTCCTCCTCCTCTCCTCTTTTCCCTTCCTCCTCTCCTCCCCATTCTCTTCCTCCTCCCCCCAACTCCCCCTTCCCCTCTCTACCACAAAACCCCCCCTTCCCCACCACTCTCCTCCATCTCCCCCTCCTCCACCACCCACCTCCTCCTTCTCTTCTCCCACCAACACTTCCTCCTCGTCCTCCTCCATTCTCCTCTTCCTTCTCCTCCTCCTCCATCCTCCTCCTCATTCTCCTTCTCCCTCCTCCTCCTCCCCACGTCCCCCCCATCCCTTTCCTCCCCCCCTCCTCCCCCCTCCCCCCTCCAAACCTTCTCCTCCTCGTCCCTTTCCCTTAAACAACTTTCTTCCTCTCTCTCCTTCCTCCTCCTACCCCCATCCTTCTCCTCCTCCTCCTTCTCCCCCTCTTTCCCTCCTCCTCCTCCTCCTCCTCCTTAACCCCATCTTTCCCTCCTTCCCCCTTCCCCCCATCCTCCTCCTCCTCCTCTTTATCCCCTCTTTCAACTCCTCCTTCCCGCTCCTTTATCCCTCTCTTTCCTCCTCCTCCTCCTCCTCCCTTCCTTCTCTTTATCCCCCTCTTTCACTCCTCCTCCTCTCCTCTCACTCCTCCTCCTCCTCCTCCTGATCCCCCCTCTTTCCCTCTCTCCCTCCTCCTCTCTCTCCTCCACCTTCCCATTCAGTACCTAAATGAAAAGAATTTGAAATCCTCCTCAGAGAGCGAAATGAATCTGGGCAAATGTTACAGCACTTGTTACGGCAATATCGTCCCCTTCTTCCCTCGGTCTCGGTCCCTGAGGTCTCTTGCTGGAGGCCGTCGGCGTCAGGCCCACTTGGCTCCGGCACGATTTGGCTAATTCTTTCAAGTGGATTCTTTCGGTCTTTCGCGGCTCTCTTTTTGGGGCCTTTGTTTTGGAGGGGTCTTTTGAAGGGGTCTGTTTAAAGGGTTCTCTTTTAAAGGGGTCTTTTAAAGGGGTCTTTTTTAAACGGTCTTTTTAAGGGGTCTTTTTTAAACGGTCTTTTTAAGGGGTCTTTTGAAGGGGTCTTTTTTAGGGGGTCTTTTATTAGGTGTCTTTTTAATCGGTCTTTTTAAAGGGTCTTTTTAAGGGATTTTGTTTATTAAAGGGTCTTTTTAAGGGGTCATTTTAAGGGGTCTTTTTAAGGGGTCATTTTAAGGGGTCTTTTTAAGGGGTCTTTTTTTAAGGGTCTTTTTAAGGGGTCTTTTTAAGGGGTCTTTTTAAGGGGGTCTTTTTTAAGTTTGTTTTTTAAAGGGTCTTTTTTAAGGGGTCTTTTTTAAGGGGTCTTTTTAAGGGGTCTTTTTTAAAGGGTCATTTTAAGGGGTCTTTTTAAGGGGTCTTTTTTAATTTTTTTTTAAGGTGACTTTTTAAGGGGTCTTTTTTAGGGGTCTTTTTTAAGGGGTCTTTATAAGGGTCTTTTTTAAGGGGTCTTTTTTAAGGGGTCTTTTTAAGGGGTCTTATTTAAGGGGTCTTTTGAAGGGTAATTTAAGTCTTTTTAAGGTCTTTTTTAAGTATTTTTTAAGGGAGGTGATTTGTTTTGTTTGTTTGTTTGTTTGTTTGTTTGTTTGTTTGTTTCTCAATGCGTTTTTAGTACTGTGTTGATTACAAGGAGAGGTGAGGGAGGAGGGAGGGAAGGAAAGGGGGGGGAGGAGGAGATGAGCAGTAGGAATAGGAGGAAGGGGGAATCGGGAGGGAGTCGAAGTGTGAGTGGTGGGAGGAGAGGGGGGGTGGGGAAGAGAGAGAGGTGCAAGGAGTAAGATAGGGTGAGAGAAGGCGGGGGGGGGGGAGGGGTAAGGTGAGAGGGAAAGTAGAGGGGAGTTGGGAGAGAGAAGAGAGTAGTGAAGAGGATGGGAGGGAGGGAAGGGGAGGTAGCGGGATAGATAAAAACAGATTGAAGAAGAGAGATTTAGAGGAGAAGAGAGAGAAGATAGAGAGAGAGAGAGAGAGAGAGAGAGAGTGAGAGAAGAGAGAGAGAAGAAGAGGGAAGGGAAAGAAGAGGGAGAGAGAGAGGAGAAGAGAGAAAGGAGAGAGAGAGAGAGATAGGGAGAGGGTAGAGGGAGAGGGGAAAAGAAGAGGTTTTACGAAGCGGCCGATTACACGAGGCTTCTTAACAATTGTTTCTTTTGGCCTGAAATGACGACCCTCTTTCCTCTTTCTCTCCTCTTTCTCCTTCATTTCTCTCTTCTCTTCTCTCTTTGTCGTTAAACACGTTTTGGCACAGAATCTCCCCGCTGCGCCTCTTACTCTCTTCCTGTCTGTCTTCTTCTCTGTCTCCCCCCTCTCCTCCTCTTTATCTTCTATCTCGCTGCTCTCTCTCTCTCTCATCTCAAACATCTCACTTCTCACTCTCGCTCTCTCTCTCTCTTCCTTCCCCCCCTTCCCACTAGACAGTAAGCATATACCACACACGGACACATGCGAGTAATTATGTGGTGTGTGTGTGTGTGTGTGAGTAAACATATATATATGTATAAATAATATAATATTTATATATATATATATATTAAATATATTATGTCCTGTATGTAATATATTGCTATGCATATATATAACTATATATATATATATTATAAATATATACTAATATATACATATACACACACACATATATACATGTGTAATATATAACATACATACATATATATAAATATATATATATATATATATATATATAAGTAAATGTATATCTATACATATATATTATATAATATTATAATAGTATATATAAATATATAAATATATATATAATATATACACACACAAACACACAACGCCCCACCACACACACCAACACATACACACACACAGCTCACACATACAACACACACAGAGCGAGCGAGAAGGAGAGAGAAAGAGAGAAGACAGAGAGAGAGAGAGAGAGAAAAAGCGATATATATATATATATATATATATGAATAATATATATATAATAATATATATTATGTGTATGTGTGTATACATACATAATATATATAATAATATATATATATATAGATATGTATAAATAAATAAATATATATATAAATTTATATATATATAATATATAATAGCATATAAATATATATATATATATATATATATAAGAAATATACTATATATATATAACATCACATATATGTAAACCAACAACACACAAAAGTAAATAACCGTGTGGTGCGTGTGTGTGTGTAAATATGTTTACTGTATTCACACACACACACACGCACAACACACAACACACAGACACACATACACACAGCACACACACATACTCACACACAAACAAACAACACGCATGGTTACGGTGTGTATATATGTTTACAAGTATATTTGTATATATATACTATATGTATAATACATCTGTATATAAATATATACAGTATATATATATATAAATATATATATATATAGATATATATATATAGTATATATTAAAGTATATATATGTAATAGTACATTAAGGTATATAATAGATCACATATAATGTTATTTATATACCACCACGTGTGTGTGATGGTGGTGTGTGTTTTAACTGTGTGTGTGTGTGTGAGTGTGTGTGAGTGTGTGTTTGTATGTTTATATTTATAACAAATATAAATACAAGTTTGTGTGTATAATATATATATATATATATAATACACACAAACAACACATACACACATAACCAACATACACACACACACACACACACACACACACACACACACGAACACACACACACCATAAATGTATATATATATATATATATATAATATATATATATATATAATATAATATAAATAAATAATATATAAATAATAGTATATAATATAAAACATGTCTAACATGGAGCATGTATATAGGTATGCATGAAAATTTTTATCCATGCATATGCATGAATATGAAATCCTGTACGTATTAAGGCATGTTGCATGTACCCGATTTTGTGTGCTTGACACAAAAGACCGCGGAGTTGGCGTGAATGGCCGTTTTGTGCCCGCATCTGCCCTTCTTTTTTTCCCTCGCTCAAAAAAAAATAGACAAAATTATTGCGCAAAAAATAGATAGAAACTTCGAGCTTCCTGGTGTCGCAGAGGAAGCCCTGTGCTGGGGTTTTTTGTTTTTTTTTGTCTTGGTTGTTGAATGGGGGGGGGGGGTATTTGTGGTTGTGTGCGGGGCCCATCTGTCTTGTATAAAAAAGTATAATAAATTTAATAAATGTATATGGTGTTATAATATATGTATAATATATATATAATATAATATATTTTAAATAATAGTAATATACAACCCAAAAATGACATGTCCCTGTACATATATAATTTTAAATTTTTATATATATATATATTTTAAAAATAATTAAAAAAATATAAAAATATTATATATATATATTTTATGTATGATAATATGTAAATATAACATATGTTTTAAATTAAAAAAAATATATAAATATAAAATTTAATATAAAAATAATATATATATAAAAAATATTTTTATATATAAAATAAAATATATATATAAAAAAAACAAAAAACACACACAAAGACAATAAACACACGCACAAACACACCACACCCATAAAATACATATACATATATCATATTTATATATATTTATATATAAACACCATAAATATTATATATATATATTATTTATTATATATATAAATAAATATATATATATATATATAAATATAATATTTAATGTGTTGGTGTGTGTGTGTGTGTGTGTGTGTGTGTGTGTTGTGTGTATTTATATATATATTTATTACAAAATAATTTATTTTGTGTGTGTGGTGTGTTTGTGTGTGTTTGTGTGTTGTATATTGTGTGTGTGGTTGTGGTGTGTTGTGTGTGTGAGTGTGTGTGTGTGTGTGTGTTTGTGTTGGTGTGGTGTGTTGTGTGTATTTATTTATATATATATAATATAATAATATATATAATATATATATATAAAAACATACACACATACACTGGTTTTACATACACCCCACATAACACATACGTACACACACACACACACACACACATATATTAATAATTAATATATATATATATATATACGTCTGCATGTGAGGTAATCAATACATAATCCCTATTTTTCTCATCCTCTCTCCTCCTCTCTCCCCTCTCTCTCTCCTTTCTCTTCACTCTCTCTTTTTCTCCTTCCTTCCCCCCCCCCTCTCCCCCCTCTCTCTTTCTCCTCCTCTCTCTCTCTCCTCCTCTTCTCATCTCTCTCTCCTCTCCCTCTCTCTCGCCTTTTCTCTTCCTCTTTCTCTCTTTTCTCCTTCCTTCCCCCCTCCTTTCCCCCTTTCCCCCCTCCTCCCCTTCTTCTCCCCCCTTTTTCTCTTCCCCTCCCTCCCCTCATCTCTCTCTCTCTTCTCCCTCTCTCTCTCTTTCCCTTTTCCGCTCTCCATTCTTCCCCTCTTCTCTCTTCTCTCTCTCTCTCTCTCTCCTCTCTCCCTCTCTCTCTCTCTTTTCCTCTTCTCTCTCTCTCCTCTCCCCCCCCATCTCTCTTTTCTTCTCTCTCTCCTCTCCTCTCTCTCCTCTCTCCTCTCCTTTCTTCTCCCCTTCTCCTGTCTCTCCTATCTCCCTCATTCCGCCACCTCCGTCTTCTCCTCACCCCCGCTCACATTTGCCCGCCATCTCGAAAGGGGGTGTCGTCACTCACAAACTTTTTGGAAAAAAAAAGGGCCCCTTTTCCCTTTACTTCGAATCGTTAGGAAATCTTGGAAACAAGAAAGAAAAGAGAAATGGTGATAAGAGGATGAATAAAGAGAAGAGAAAGGAAAAGGGGTTTTAAGAAGAGACTTTGAGGAAAGGTAGAAAGAAAGAAACAGACAGACAGACAGACAATAGGTAGATAGGATAGATAAGAAAATAAGAAGAAGAAAGAAGAGAGATTGAAGAGAAGTGAGAGAGAAAGAGAGGAGAGAGAGAGAGAAGAGAGAAGAGAGAGAGAGAGAGAGGAAAGAGAGAAGAGAGAGAGAGAGAGAAGAGAGAGAGAGAGGAGAGAGAGAGGAATTTTGAGAAGAGGAAAAGACAAGATTAGAGAAGGAGAAATAGAAACAGCGAGAAAGGAAGAGTGCACGAAAGACAAAGAAACAAAATTAAAGGAAAAAAGAACGAAGATTAAAGCAACAAATTGCAACATAAATAAATAGAATCCTTCTTTCCCAAACCCTCCCCCCCCCCCCCCCCTAAAAAAAGGGGAACAAGAAAAATAGAGAGAAAAGAAAAAAAGACGAGCAAAGAGGAGGAGAGAGAGAGAGAGAAGAGAGAGAGAGAAGAGAGAGAGAGAGAGAGAAGGGGAAAGAGAGAGATAGAGAGAGAGATAGAGAGAGATAGAGATAGATAGAGAGATATATAGAGATAGAGAAGGGAGGGGTTAAGAGGAGTCCTTCATAGAGGGGGGGGGGGGAGATGGAGGGGGAGAACCGAGGGGGGGGAGGGGAGGAAGAGGGGGTAATGGGGAAGGGGAGGGAGGCACGGGGGGGGGGGGGGGGTAACGAGGAGGACCCACAATGGATCGCTCAAGCGGCCAGACTTTGTGGCTTCCCCAACCCAAAAAAAAATGTCAATTATGGATTCTGGGGCTGTTTATGTCACTGGAGAGCCGGAGGGGAAGGGGGGAGGAGAGGAGATGGGGGGTGGGGGGCAGAGGGTGAGGGGGAAGGGAAAGCGAGGGGGGGTATGAGAAGGGGAGATGGGGGGGAAATGAGAATTCAGGGAGGGAGAGGAAAAAGAGGAGGATGAGAAGGAGTAGGAGGAAAAGGAGGAGGAGGAGGAGAAAAGGGAAGGAGGAAGAAGAAAGAAGGAAAAGGATGGGGGAGGGGGGATAAAGAAAGGGAAAAGGAAAGGGGGAAGAGAAAAGGGGAAGAAGGTTTAGAGGGAAGAGGGGGTGAGGGGAGGGGTAAAGGAGGGGACAGGAGGTGGGGTTAGAGGTGTTCGGAAAGGGTTTTGGAAAAGGGGAAAGAGGGGAAAGATAAGAAAGGAGAAAAAAGAAAAAGAGGAAAAGGGGAAAAAAAAGAAGAATGAAAGGGGATGGCGCAGTGAAGGGTTAGAAAAAAGGGAGGAAAAGGAAATAAATGAAGGAGAGGCGAGAAGGGGGAAGGAGAGGGGGTAGAAGGGGATGAGACGAGCGGGTAGGGGGGGAAGGTGAGGGAAGGAGGGGGGGGGGAATGCTCATAAGTGCGGGGAGGAAAAGAGGGAGAGAGGAGGGGAAAGGAGGGAGAGAGAGGGGAGGGGTCACGGCAGCTGGTTGGGGAGGTCATGAAGCTGCTGGTCGGCGGTGTCGAGTCGAGGAGATTGGAGGAGAGGAGAGAAAAGGAGAAGAGGGAAGGGGAGGCAGAAAAAGGAGGAAAAGGAAGAGGAGAAAGAGAAGGGGAGGAAAAGAGGAGAGAGAAGAGTAGGGGGTAAAGGGAGGAGGGAGGAGAGGGATAGGAGGAAAAAAGAGAAAGGGCAAGAGGGGAAGAAAGGAGGAGGAAAAAGGGGAAGTAAGAGAAGAGGAAAAGAGAAGGAAAGGCTAGAGGAGAAAGGAGGAAAATAATAAGGAGGAGAATGAAAAGGAAAGACGGAGGAAGAGGAGGACGAGACGGAGGAGAGGGAGTAGGGTGAAGAAGGAGAAAAGGGAAAAGGAGAGGAGGAGGAGAGGGAAAGGGAGAGAAAAAGAGGGGCCGACAGCCAGAAAGAGAGAGAATGATGAAAACGACGACATAAACAGGGATAAAAATAATGAACAAACAAAAAGAAAAGAACTAATAAAGAGAACAGAAGAAAGGCAAAGAAAGAGAAGGAAGAGAAAGGAAATTAGAAAGAAAAATGGAGAAATACGAAGATAAGAAACCATATTAGTCTCGCGAACAGTTGCCAACTAGCCAATAAACGCTTGGATTTAAGTCCCTGCTGCAGTTTGGCTTAATGTTTGTACGAATTGATTTATTCACCTTCAAAGTTCTGCAATTTGACTTCGAAGTTGAAAAAGAAAAGAAAAAAAAAATAGATGTAGATATTTCCTTTCGTCTCATTTCCGTATGAAGAATGATTTCAATTTTTTGTTTTGGTTTGTTTTGTTTTATTATTGAAAAGGGAAGTGTTGTTTTTTTTTTGCGCTTATGTAAGTTTATTTTTCTACTGGTAAAAATTTGGGTTTGTGATTGTGAAAATCATGATTATGAATGGTCTCTCTCTTCCCTCCCTCCTCTCTCTCTCTCTCTCTCTCTCTCTCTCTCCCTTCTCTCTCCCTCTCTCTCTCTCTCTTCTCATCACTCTTTCTCTCTCTCCTCTATTCATCTCCGCTGCGCCCTCTCTCCTCTTTTCTATCTCTTTTCGCTTTCCCCTCTCTCTCTCTCTCTCACTCACTCTTTTTTTTCTCTCTTTTTATCTCACCCTTCTGGCCTCTCTTCCTCTTCCCCTCTCTTTATCTTTCCTCTTTTCCCCTCTCTCTCTCTCCTCTCACTCCCCTCCTCTCCTCCTCCCCCTCTTCTCTTTCTTTTCTCTCTTCTCCTTTTTCTTCTCCTCTCCTCTTCATCTCACCTCTCTCACTCCCTCTCT
>NC_061835.1:14837698-14840198 GCF_019202785.1 Penaeus chinensis
ATACCTGGCTGAAAAATAATTGCTTGTTGCAAAGTTACTGATGTCCATTAACATAAATCTCAGGAACATAAAGAACTAAAGGAAGTAGAAAGAAGAAAAAGAGAATAAGAAATGAAAAAAAGAAATATAAAGATAATAAGAAATAGAAAGATAATAAGAAAAAGGGCGAAGGAGGAGGAAGAGGGAGGAGGAGGAGCAAGCAGACAGAAGAAGAATGAAGAAGAAGAAGAATTAAGAGCAGGAGAAGAAGAAGAAGAAGGAAGAAGTAGAAGGAAGGACGAGAGGAGGAGGAAGAAAATAAATAAGATGTAATATAGGAAGAAGAAGAAGGAGGAGGAGGGGAGGATGTAGGAGGAAGAAGAAAAGACGAAGAAAAAAAAGAACGAAAAATAGTAAAATAAAAAGAAGAGCTAGGAAATGGAAGAATAATTAGAATGAATATAGGGAGCAAGAAAAAAGAAAAAAGACCGAGAAGAAGAAGAAAAAAAAAAATAAATAACTGTTACAGGTCAAACATCGTGAAAAAACCCAACGCTTTATTAACCAAATGAAACTTCTCAACAGAAAACGAAATGAGCGCAAATCACGTCCAATGCTATTGAACCCTATGAAGATAAGCTGACAAGAGATCTTTGAAAATGAGAACGACACAAATTATCGCAAAATTCGCCAAAGGCAACATTCAAAAACTAATGACAATTACCTGTCTCTGCTAAAATTCAAATAAACAAAACCAGCAAAGAGCAAAGAGAAAAGAAAAGCTATCCCACGAAAACAGAACTCGTAAACTTGCTTACCACCTGACGAATGCAAAGCTCAATATCCGAACGCAACAAACAAACAAACAAATAAAATCAAAGTTAAAACGCAATCCATCGCCAAATCAAGAAAATGAGCAGAGAAAAGCACTAACTGGCACCTGCACCTGATCAAAATTCCCCACGTCCGAAACTGGCGAAGTCCATCCATTCCAGCAGTTGCAAGTGCAGGTAATAAGCTAGTGCTGGGATATATGTCGGTGTCATGAATACGTAAACGTGGATAAATATAGGAGAAAGAGAGGAGGTGAGAAAGAGAGAGAAGGAGAGAGAGAGGGAGAAGGAGAGAAGGAGAAAGAGAGAGATGGCGGTAATGTGGATGCAAAGGGAATGAGAGAAGGAGGCAGAGGGATGGAGAGAGGGAGATAGAGCTAGAGAGAGGAAGAGAAAGAGAGAGAGAGATGGAGAGAGAAGGAAGAAGAAGAGAGAGCAAAAGAGAAGGAAGAAAAAGAAGAGAGCGAGAGAGAAGGAAGAAGTAGAGAGAGCGAGAGAGAAAGAAGAAAGAGAGAGAGAGAGAGAGAGAGAGAGAGAGAGAGAGAGAGAGAGAGAGAGAGAGAGAGAGAGAGAGAGAGAGAGAGAGAGAGATATGACGGTGGGTGAAGGGAGAGGGAGAGAGAGACAGGTAGTAGAGAGAGAGGGAGATGGTGTGGTAAGGTGGAGGGAAAGGGAGGGAGAGAGAGAAAAACCGAGGGAGGCTGTTTGAGAGAAAGGAGGGAGAATAAGGGAGAAAAGTAGGGAAGAGGGTGAAAAGGGCAAAGAAAGGAAAATCAGGAATAGGTGAAGACGACGGAGAATAAGAGTGAGAGACACGAGGACAGAGTGAACAGTCGAAAGAGAGAGAGAGAGAGAGAGAGAGAGAGAGAGAGAGAGAGAGAGAGAGAGAGAGAGAGAGAGAGAGAGAGAGAGAGAGAGAGAGAGAGAGAAATGGAGAGGAAGAGAAAGGAGTAGAGGATGTGGGGGGGGTGGGGGTGGGGTGAAAAAAAAGAGATAAGATGGGGGTGAAATGTATGATATATACTATCTATACAAAACGATAAAAACTATTACAAAAAAAGAATGCCTAACAAAATATAATGATGATATGGATTATTATCCGTATGTGTAAGTAGATTCCATCATAAGTATTCAGTAGATAGAATGGTGACGCTAATGATAATTTCATAATAACCATAGTAAGATTTATATTTATAAAATACTGAATTCTGATGACAGACTGTTGATAACAAAAGTATTATTACTACCATTAGTACTACTACTTGTGATATTAACAGCAGTAACCTTAATTATCATGATAATTATGATATGAACAGTTACAATGATAAAAAATAGGAAAATAAAACAACAACACACTTTGTACAATTAATGCCAGATAATGATAATAATCGTAGTAAAGTCAATAATAATAATACTATTCCTGGTATTCACGTCGTTACCAACCCCATCATTAACCGCTATGACCACGATGACCACCACCGAAATCGATACCATTTCTACCAGAACATCGAAATCGTCATCACCTTAACCCCCAACACTCACCACAGTCATCACCATCCTCACTATCACCACCATAACGAACAGCCCTCAACGGACCACGAACACCAACACCATAAACAAAGTGCCATCGATTCCACAGCTAGTGCCACGTAACATCAAAAGTAAAAGGTCACAATAGAGCCAAAAGG
>NC_061835.1:14846343-14848843 GCF_019202785.1 Penaeus chinensis
CATATAAACGTAAATTATATATGCGGGTATGTGTGTGTGTGTGAGTGTATGTGTGTGTGTGTGTGTGTGTGTGTGATTGTATGTGTGGGTGTTTTGTATGTGCGCGTATGTGTGTGTGTTTAGGTGAGTTTGACTTTTTTTTCCTGTTTAACTGTCTGTGTATTTGGAGATGATAACGACATAGTGCCACTGCATACGAGCTACGACTAGAATACGTGATGTAATTAAGTCCTTTTCTGTGTGTATGGACCATCTCAATATACTACGTACATTTATTTTCAATACTTTAGACCACTGTACATGCATTTATTCGTCAGAAATCGGTCAAATACATCTCTTGTATTGCGAAGATATTAGACTACTTTGGTCTAATCACAACCTAATGGCACTAAATCATACGAGCTCTTATAATCATCCTTACACTATTGCGAGTGTCTCCCGTAATCTACAGTCAATATTATAGTGTGCAGAGAGACCTACCAATCTGTATAGTTTACTTATCGGTGTGAATGAATCTTGTCTAACTGTTTAGCCAATATGTTCCGTGTGGTATGTGAGTATTTGGTACATAACTACACAGACAATACCGTACGTACAAATACGACATGAACCGCAACCACAGTGGTAAGAGAAACACTAAAACTTAAGGATTTTAGGGTTTACTGTTGTCGTTGTGGTTGTTTACATACTGTGGGATGAGTCTTATTGAATTTTACGGTTGGATCTGTGGTTTCATGGCCATATAAGCTCTATTATTTCGGTTCCGGAGACTCGGGCTACACGACAGCAACAGTACATGGATGATATATATACTCTACAGTTTATATGTGGACATTAGAATATATACATATACAGTATTTACAACACTTGTATATCTAACCGCACACACACACACACACACACTCTTTCTCTCACGCACACACAAAGAAACATACACGAAAGTACACGTACAAAAATACCCTACAACAGAAAGTCTATTTTCGAATCTCCGCAGACATAAAGATATAACCAAGGAACGGCCTCCCTACCCCCCATTACCCCCCTACACACTCACCCCCCATTCAAACTCCTCCCTCCCCCCTCACCCTCCACTCTAACCCCTCCTTCCCCTCCTCACCCACCCCAACCCCCATTCAGACCTCTCCCTCCCATCCCCCCATTTAAACCCCTCCCTCCCCCAATAACCCACCCCCACCCCCTATTCTCACCCCTTCCTCCCCCTTGAATGTTATGCCTTAGCCTACACCTCTCACCTGTAACTGCACAATACCATATAAAAACACTAGTCGACTGCAGTTGTGTTATAGATAACATAGACGTCTGTATGAAGACCCTAGTTGCAAAAGGTATAGTTAGTCTCGCGTGTAGATGTCCGTAGAGACGAGGCTGAACCAAGCCAATAAAAAAAAAGAAAAAGAAAAAGAAAAGAAAAGTGCTTCTAAAGTGCCTAGCCAAATCCCCCCCCCCTCCCCCCCCTACACCTTCAGTCCCATTTGCTTCTGAAGGCGTAATGAAAACCACACACACAAAGAAAGAAACTAAATGAGAGAAAATAAATGAAAAAATAAACGGAAGACCATTACAGTGCACAGTGCATCGAGAAAACAGATCGCGGCAACTTTTTTTTCCCTTTTTTTTGTCATTTCGATAACTGATTTTGGATTTTGTTTCGTTCTTGTTTCATTTTGGATCGAAATATCTTTTTCTCGGTTATGTGAGACCTTGCACTGCGTTCATATATGCACAGTGTATATCTACAAGTGTTTTCTCTTTATTAATCAGGAAAGTAAGATGTATAAACTGCTTTATAAACGGTAACCTACGATAAATGATAGATTATTCCCTGAGCATGACGAGAGAAGGGCGTGCTTTTCATAAGGAAGAGATTTTGGTCACTATATCTAGCTGGACGTGAAAGCTACAGACTCTTTGCCAGAGATTATGAGTCAACTTAACAGATGGCGCTGATGCGAGAAAAGATGTCATAGAAACTATGCATATATATACATACATATATATATGTATATATATATACACACACACACACACACATGATACACGTGTATAGTTTTCGCTTTGATTTGTCGATAAAAAATCCATCAGTCCTCGAACACTAAAGGTGAAAAAAAAAAAAATATATATGCTAAACAATATTTGTCATTATTGCACATGAAAATATTAGCAGATAGATATCTCCCTTGGCAGGTAAATACCCTATATTAATATACTGTATGAACACAATTGATAGATATTCTGGCAGTAAATAACAGTACTCTTTGTTCGGTAAGTATTAAGAAACAGAATTTTCTCAAATCAAAATCCGGTCTTCCTCATGAGCGCCATCTGTTGACTGTATGCAGAACCCCAGGCAATGCGGCTTTAACTTTCGCTTCCTGTTGTATTTTTCGCGTCATTCTTTGACAGGCATAAAAAGCGTCGAGTTTCCCTTCCTCTTTGACGTGCCGCTGGTTGCTCTCGTGCGTGTAGCTCCTCGGGCCCG
>NC_061835.1:14873843-14876343 GCF_019202785.1 Penaeus chinensis
CCATCCTCACTCACACCCCCCTTTTACAAACCCCTCCCTTCACTAACACCCCCTCCCCCTCCCCCCCAACCCGTATCCTTACCCCACTCACACCTTTTCCCCCCACTAAACCCCCCCACAAATACACCCCCTCCCACTCCCCCCAACTCCTCCCATTTACCCCTCCCCCTCCCCTACTCCTTTCCCCCCTCCTTCCCCCACCTCCTCCTTCACAAACCCCTCCCCCATCTCCCATAACCCCCCTCCCCCTCCCCTACTCCTTCCCCCCCTCCTCCTTCACAAACCCCTCCCCCCATCCCCCACAACCCCCCTCTTCCTCCTCCCTCCTACCTCCTTCCCCCTCTCCCTCCTCCTCCTCCCCCTCTTCCTCCTACCCCCCTACCCCCCCCCCCCCCCACGTGTCACATCTGGCCCGAGCCTCCGTCCGTCACGGTTCGAGACAGACTCAAAAACCAACATAGACAACCACGGAGATTGGATGGGGAGGCACACCCTCGATTTTCCTTTTTTTTTTTTGTATTTATTTATTTATTTATTTATTTATTTTTTGAAGGAGAGAGAGAGATAGAGAGGGGGGGGTGAGGGGGGGTGAGGGTAGAAGGTGGGGGTGAGGGTAGAGGAGGTGAGGATGGGGGGGAGGTGGAGGTTTGGGGAAGGGGGAGGAGGGGAAGGTAGAGGAGGGAGGGTGGGGGAGAATCGAAGAGGGGATAAGGAAGGGTGGAATGGGAGTAAGAGAGAGAGAGAGATAGAGGGAGGAGGAGGAGGGGAGTTAATTCTTATTCTTATTTTTCTCTTCTTCTTCCTTTCTCCTCCTCTTCTTCTTCTCCTTCTTCTTCTTCTTCTTCTTCTTCTTCCTTTTTCCTCCTCCTCCTCTTCTTTTCCTTCTTCTTCTCTTCTTCGTTTCTCTTTATGGAATTTATTTTTTCTCACTCATATCTCTTCTCTTCTTCTCTTCCTTTTTTATTCTCATTTTCCCACTTGCTCTACATTTCCTTCTTTTTCTTTTAATTCCTCTGTTTCTCTGTTTCTTTATTACTTGTCTTGTTCCGCTTTATTTCTCTCCGTATTTTTTATCTTCTTCTCTTTTTCTATTCTTTGCTTTATTCCAATTTTTTTCCCCTTTTCCATTGCTCTTTATTTTCCTTTTATCTCTTTTCTTTGTCTTCCTGTTTAATGTTATTTCCCTCTTATTCTCCTATTCTTTGCCTACCTCGTTTATTGTTTATGTTTATATTTTCATTCTTCTCATTTCTACTTTCTCAGTATTTATTCCTTTTTTATTTCATTTCCATTTATTATCACTCTGTTTCTATTCTCTCCTCCTATGCCTTTCCTGTTATCGATTCTGCCCCTTCTGCTTTGTTTATCTATCTTTGTATATTTATCTGTCTATCTGTCTATCTATTTATCTATCTATATCTATCTATCTATCTATATGTGTGTGTGTGTCAGTGTGTTTGTGTGTGTGAATGTGTGTGTGCGTGTGTGTTCGTCTGTGTGTGTGTGTTTGTATGTGTGTGTGTGTGTGTGCGTCTGTGTCAGTGTGTTTGTGTGTGTGTGTGTGTGTCTGTGTGTGTGTGCGTGTGTGTCCTCACATTCTCTCTAGCATTTCCGTTCACTCTTTTTTCTCTATCTTTCTCTTCCTCTTACCTCCTTCCTCTCCTCTCATTCCTATCCACCATAATCATCATCTTTACCCTTCCAAAATCAGCCAGAATTGGGGGGGGGGGGGGGGGGTGATAGATAGAAAAATTAATAGATAATGTGTCGCTTAGATTCTCTATTCCTCTTTTTTACCTCTGTTCTCATTTCCATTTCTTATTCACCTTCATCTTTCTCCATTTTCTCCTTCCTCTCTCTTTCTCGCTCCTTCCCCTCTTCCTTTCCCATCCTTCTTACTCTCTTTCTCGCCTCCTTTCTTCTCTCTTAGCCCTTTAACTCAACCTCTTCTCCCTATTTTATCCATCTTCTCTCCCACCCTGTTTATCATATTTCTCTCTCCTCTCTTCATTCGGTCTTTCTCCCATCCTGTTTATCATATTTCTCTCTCCTCTCTTCATTCGATCTTTCTCCCACCCTGTTTATCACCTTCCTGTCTACCCTCCAGCTTGCTATCTCCCTCCGCCCACCCTCCTCCTCTGCCCCTCCGCCCACCTCTCTGTCTCCCTTCCTCTCTCCTCCACTTTCACCCACTCTTCTCTTCTCCTCTTCTGCCCATCGTCTTTCCCGCCCACCGAATCCCTCCCTCCCTCCCTCCCGCCCCTCCCCATCCCTCCTTCCTTCCCTCCCTCCCCCCCACCCGTCCCTCCCTCCCTCCCTCCACCCATCCCTCCTTCCCTCCTTCCCTCCCTCCCCCACACCCGTCCCTCCCTCCCCCCCACCCATCCCTCCCTCCCTCCCTCTCCCCCATCCCTCCCTCCTTCCCACCCATCCCTCTCTCCCTACACCCGTCCCTCCCTCCTTCCCTCCCTCCTTCCCTACACCCTTCCTTCCCTCCCTC
>NC_061835.1:14881343-14888843 GCF_019202785.1 Penaeus chinensis
CTCCCTCCCACTCTCCCTCCCTCTTCCTTTGCACCATCCTTCCCTTCCTTTCAAATCTCCCCTCCCTCTCTCCATCCCTCCCTCCCTCCCTTCCTCTCACACTCCTGCCCTCCCTATATAAATCTCTCGTCCTCTCCCGTCCTTTCACATTCTCACCCTCTCTCTCTCTCTCATTCTCTCTTTCTCTCTCTCTCTCTCTCTCTCTCTCTCTCTCTCTCTCTCTCTCTCTCTCTCTCTCTCTCTCTCTCTCTCTCTCTCTCTCTCTCTCTCTCTCCATCTCTCCCTTCCTCTCACTCTTACCTTTCCTCTACCCTTTCGCCCTCAATCTCTCCCTTTCTTCATCTTAAATTTGCCCCTTTCTCTCTAAATCTCTCTCTCCCTCCTTTCCTCTTTTCCTCCCACCTACCCACCCACTTTCACTCTCTCCATTTCTGCCTCTCAAATCTCCCTTTTCCTCTCCATCTCTTCCTTCCTCTCACACTCCACCCTCACTCTCTCCACCTCAAATTTCCTCCATTCTCTCTCCCATCCCTTCACCCACCCCCTTCTCTCCATCTCTCTCTCTCTCTCTCTCTCTCTCTCTCTCTCTCTCTCTCTTCTCTCTCTCTCTCTCTCTCTCTCTCTCTCTCTCTCTCTCACTCTCTCAAATCTATTCCCCTTTCTCTCTCCCTTCCTTTCACAACCCCCCTTTCCCCCTCCCTCCCTTCCTCCCACCTACTCACCTTCCCTCTCTCCGTCTCTCCCTCTGCTCTCCCACCCTCTATTTCTCTCTCTTTCCATCTCTCCCTTTCTCTCTAAAACTTTCTCTGCCTTCCTCTCGCAACCGCCCATCCATCCCTTTCTCCATCTCTTCATATCTTACTCTCCTATCTCTTTCCTTTCTCTCTTCCTCTCGTCCACTGAAATCTCCCCCTTTTTCCTATCCCTGCTTCTCACCCTCCCTCCCTTCCCCTCACTCTCCATCTCTCTCTCTCTCCTTCTCATATCTCTCCCTTTCTCCATCCCCTCCTCTCTCCCTCCATCCCTTCCATCCACCTTCCCTCCCACCATATCTCCCTTTCTCCCTCCCCTCCCTTCCATCCACCTTCCCTCTCACCATCTCTCCCTCTCTCCCTCGCTCCCTTCCACCCACCTTCCCTCTCACCCTTCCACCCACAATCCCTCTCACCCTCTCTCCCTCTCTCCCTCTCTCCCTTGCACCCACCTTCCCTCTCACCATCTCTCCCCTTCTAATATCACCTTCTTTCTCTCTCTCTCTCCCTCTCCCTTACAGGCGAGATGCTGATTAGCAACAAGGAATATATCACACATGAAAAACACAGCAATTATTACATGACGAAGATGACGCTCACGATCACCCATTTTCGGAGCCAACACGCGGGGGAGTATTACTGTACAGCTAAGAATTCCCTCGGAGAAGCACAAGGCAGGATTAAAGTCTACGGTAAGTTGGGCCTGAATGCTTGCCTGCGTTTGTGCGTTCTGTGTCGGGGCTGTTTGGTTTGTGTTTGTGTGTGTCTGATTGGGTTTTGTGTCTGTGTGCTTGTTTGTGTATGTGTCTGTTGGTTTTGTGTTTGTGTGTGGGTCTGACTGGGTTTTGTGTCTGTGTGCATGTTTGTGTGTGTTTGTTTCTTTTTGTGTTTTTGTATGTCTGATTGCTTGAGTTTGTGTGCTTGTTTGCGCTTGCGTGTGTCTGATTTTTGTATGTCTTGTTGAGTTTGTGTATGTCTTTTTACTTGTATTAGTGTTTAAGTGTCTTAGACTGAGTGACTGGCCTTCTTTTATGTTTGTATGGGTCTATCTGCTTTCTTACGCTTGTGTTATTTGTATGATTATGTTTATGTATGTTTGAATGTCTGTTTGTATTACTTGTCTGTGTCTGTCTAATTACTTGTTTTTGTTTGTGCCTTTGGCTGTGTGCTTGAGTTTATGTCCATCTTCTTTTGGGTCTGTCTGCTTGTCTGTGCTTGAATCGTGCCTGTCTGCTGGTGTCCATATGCCTCTAGATATATGCTTGGTCTATTTTTTCCGTTGTCTAATTGTTTGTTGTGTTTGTGAGTGCAAAGCTGTGTTTGACCAGTTAACCTGTGTGATTGACTGCTTGCATAGTATAACGGTTTATTTGTCTAGACATGTATTTGTGTACGTTTGGTTGTGTGCTTGATTTCTGCTTGGCTCTGCTTGGTTGAGTACCTCGTCTGTTTGTCCGGGACTGTGTATACTCTTACATTAAGCTGAATATAGCCTGTTACTTTCTTTGTGTGTTTGTATATATGTTTGTAGTTAGATGTCTATGTAGCCTTTGCCTGCGCTTGGAATGTGTTTTTTTTTATTGCTTGACTGGTGTGCCTGTATGATTGTATTATTATTTTCATTATCCCTATCATCATCATCACCAACATCATCATCATCATCATCACCATTACCATCATCATCATCATCACCACCATCATCATCATCATCCCATCTCCATCATCATCACCACCATCAGAATCACCATCACCATCATCATCATCACCAACACCCCCACCACATCTAATACTATAACTACTACTGCCACTACGCGAACTATTACTACAATTACTACTACTACTATCACTATAACTAGTAACAGTATTTTCACCACCATACGCCTCAATTATATCATTATTATAGCTATTAAAATTACTCTTGCTGTCACAGCTGTTTATGCAAATGCCCAACCTCATTCTCCTGTTTTTATTACTTAATTATCATCATATTCTCATTATTATAGCATCCTTATTATCATGTTATTGTCGCTAATTCATATTTATGTTATTATGTTGACATCATCATTTTCATGTTGGTGTCATTATTCTTAGGTTATTAACAGCAGTACGTTATCTACATTGTTATGTCACTAACGTATCTATATTGATATTACTAGTAATTGATAATGATATTGATAATAATGATTATTATCGTTGCCAGATTATTTATTGAGATATCACTATCAGTGCCTTAATTATACCGTTATTATGTCATAATCATCATTATCATATCATAATTATACCGTTATCATTATCATAATATTATCATATCGGTAGCATGATATCATTATGATAACATCTGATTACCATTTCATTATAATTTACTATAATGATCATTGTAACAATAATAAATGTTATTACGTTTAGAAAGTAATATAGCTGACAGTTTTATCAAACATTATCATGATATTGATAGATATTATGATGCATAGGCCTAAATTATCGCTTAATTTTCATGATCAAAAAACATATAGTCAGTGAAATATTTAATCATTTACTATAAATATTGTTATTTATTTTCGTTATCATTTGAATATGTTCTGTCTTTGTCTTATCATTGGTGAATTTAACTGCCAATTTTCTTGGCTCGAATTAATTATCATTTTCTCTCACTTCCCTCTTCGCTTTGTGATTCCTCATTGCCACCTCTTTCCTTTCCCAACTTACCCTCTCCTTTCCCTTTTTTCTTACCTCATTCTTCCTCCCCTTTCCCTCCCTCGCTCTGATTTCTGTCCTCGTCTTCTGTCTCCCTCTCTTTGGCTCTCTTCCTCTCTTCTCCTTCGTAATTTTCTTCACCTCCTTCTCTCCCTCCCCTCCCCTCCCCCCGCCCCGATTTCCCTAACCCTTCCTCCACTCTCTCCCCCCCCACCCCCACCCCGATCCCCTCCACTTCTTCTCTCCCCCTCCTCCCCTCCCCTCCTTGATCTCCCTTACCCGCCCTACCCCGCCTTCCCTCCCTGCCTTTCCCTTCGCCCCCCCCCCCCCCCCCGCCCTCCTACAGAGATGGAGCAGCCCACGGACCCCCCGTCGTACTACGAGGAGGAGCTTGACCTGAAGGAGAACGAGGTCGGGCGCAGCGGCTACACGCCCGACATCTTCACGAACGAGATTCCCGCGTACGGGCGGCCTCGCCCGTGGGAGGGCGACACCGTGCCGACCAAGTACAATGACGTCATCACCAGAGGCGGCCACGGGACCTACGGCGGGCCCAATCACCGCGCTCCCTCGCAGCCCTCGGTCGAGAAGAAGCACCCGATTGGCGGAGACCCGAAGGTGGGCAGGCCGACACGCCCACCCAGGTGGGGCTGGGACCAATCAGGGGCGAGCTGGCTGAGGTTTGCCAACACTTCACTGGTGGCCATTTTGTGCCTTGTCTGCCTCGCCCTGGCTTGACCTAGCTTGGCCTAACCTGCGGGAGAGAGGTCAACGAAGGAGACAAGGAGGAGGAGGAGGAGGAGGAGACGAGCGCCGCCAAAGGGGCTTCCGGAGAGAGGGAGTGAGGAAGCCACAGGGATGTTTTAGCATATCATTTTAACCCACGTGGGAGGGCTGTAAATATCTTGTAAATAGCTATGTAGTCACGTAAATATTGTAAAAAAAAAAAAACCCCAAGTATAATCAAATACCATATTGATCGGAGAGTGGAGTATATCACCCCAGTGTGAAGTATCATGTTAAAGTATAGTGTGCAGCACTGTATTGTGGAGTGCATCATTGCCCCTCATCGCAGCTCATTGACATCACATTTTAGTTTATGGTGTATATGGATATGAATATTGTAATACATACATATATATACATATACATACATACACACACACACACACACACACACACACACACACACACACACACACACTCACACACATATATATATATATATTGATATGTATGGACAAACACACACACACACATATATATATATATGTGCGTGTGTGTGTGACACTATTCTCTTGTTTCTTCCAACATTGCACAAACAAATCAAAATACCATTAACAGACTCAGTAATTACTGCAGCTGTTATATTTAAGCTGTTCATATTCTTTGAGAAACTACAACTTTAAGTACAGCTGCCTTGGTCGGCGTCCGTGCATGGTTGTGCTAGCAGCAGGGAATTCAGCAAAGGTATCTTACAGGTGTGGGCGCTATTGAAAAGTACATTTGTGATTCTTCCATCATTCCTTTCTTTGAATATATATATATATATATATATATATATATATATATATATATATATGTGTCTGTGTGTGTGTGTGTGTGTGTGTGTGTGTGTGTGTGTGTGTATGTATATGAACATATATATATAAATATATAAATAAGTATATATATATATTTGTATATATATATATATATATATATATGTGTGTGTGTGTGTGTGTGTGTGTGTGTGTGTGTGTGTGTGTGTGTGTGTGTGTGTGTGCGTGTGAGTGTGTGTGTGTGTGTGTGTGTGTATTTGTGTGTGTGTGTGTGTGTGTGTGTGTGTGTGTGTGTGTGTTGTGTGTGTGTGTGTGTGTGTGTGTGTGTGTGTCTTTGTGTGTGTGTGTGTGTGTATGAACATACACACACATAAAGGAAGGAATGGCAGAAGAATCACACAGGTTATTTTGCAGCGTCTATATATATATATATATATATATATATATATATATGTAAATGTGTGTGTGTGTGTGTGCACATATATACACACACACACACACACACACGCAAACACATACAGACAGACACACACACACACACGCACGCACAAACAAACAAACAAACTAACTAACCACCAAACAAACAAACAAACAAACAAACACACACACACATATGTACACGTGTGTGTGTGTAAGCATATATGCCATAATCCGTATCTACTTCACCATTGAATAAGATCGTCTATTTGCGCATTTTGCATTTGGCTCATTATACAGTGCTGTTACTATTTACTCTGTGGTGTTACTCTGTATACTGATGCTACTGTGTACTATGTTATTACATACACTGTAGCGTTACTTTGTACGCTGTGATGTTACGATGTACAGTGTAATGTTATTTTTTTTGCCGTTTCATCTTTGCTAGCCAGACTTATTACAGTGTACACTTACACTGTACATGTACGTGTGAACGGTGACCAAAAGTGTACACGACCACTTTCAACTTTTACGCGTGTATGTTCTAAACACCTATATCTGCACACACACATGTACGTAATTATCTGTTCTTTACGCACACGTGTATACAAGCAGCCTTGAGTTGGAGTGTTTTCCAAGGGCGTATTTCGGCGCTAAGGTATTACAGATTTTTTCATTGTAGCTTTCACTGAAGTTCGACTGAAGTTTGGAGTGCGTGTTAACTTCATCGTGGAAATGGCGACTCGAATACTGCCGTTCTCGAGGTGCTGAGTATGACGAAGGCGAGTTGTATGATAAAGGTTTACTCTCATACCTAAATCAAGTCTCGTCAGCCTGAGAAGTGAATCAGTTTAACGAAAAGTGATCGTTAAGAGGGACGTGTGAATACTAGTGTTTATTCAATATATAGAAACTGAAGGCGAAATAAAAGAAAGAAAGAAAGAAAAAAGAAAAGAAAAAGGAAAATAGTGTGACATTTCATAATATGACTCTTGAATGTAATTATTATTATCAATGGAAAGTATACAAGTTACATCGGAAACGGAACTTCACAGTCAGGTCACCAGTACTTGAATTTGTTTTTCTGTCATACTAGAAGTGTCATTTCCTCTCTGTCATACTGAAATTGAAGAAAAAAAATGTGTATATGAAAAAAATCATACTTGAAGTGTGATCCGCTCTCGGTGGATGACCTTGAGGGGTCAGGAAAATGTGTGTGTTTGTGTTTGAGTGTATGTGTGTGTGTGTATCCCTTTGTCAAACCACAAAGTATGTCTCCCGGGACACCACAGGTCATCCTTGTAAACTAGCTTGACCTTTTTGAACTTACGAAGAAACGCATACTCGTAATCTTTAATTTGGGTTCCTAATATCGTGTGACCTAGTTTGACCTCTATTCAAAGGGCCATCACACCCTCCTTCGCCTCTGTCTATTTTGAGACCCTGATTTCTGACCCTTCCCTATCCCTCCCGTCCCTCCTCTTCCCCCTCCTCTTCCCCCCTCCCCCCCTTGCCCTCCCTTCCCTCATTCATTTCCCTGTCCCTCCCCCCCTCCCCTCCCCCCTCCATTCCCTCCCCTCCCTCCCCCTCCTCCTTCCTTCCTCCTCCTGCCCTCCCTTGGACTCCCTTACCCCCCCCAACCCCTCCTCCACCTCTGACCTCGTCTCCGTCCTCCTCCTTGAACCAGTTTTTAGCCTATGACCTTTGACCTCGGCCCGCGGTTCGATTTTGTGGTTCTACGGTTCCAAAGGCTTTATCATTACCGGTTTCCCTCCTGGCGGATTTTCTCTCGTTATTCGAAGCTTTTCACAATAGCTTTAATTCTTTATCACGATGAATTCATCCGATTTATTTCTATTTCTTCATCCATGTTGACGTTCACATTCGAACAAAGACACGTATTCGTCTTTATATTTTTTTTCTAATGATTATTCTTTAAATTGCTTGTCTTCTTTTTTTTTTTGATATCGCTTTATCATCACTTTTTGATAAGTTTACTCGTGCTTATAACCGAAATAATAAAATCAATGAATAAATAAAAGTCTCGCCAAAGGTATTCCTTTCGTCACGCAGCGTCAACAACTTGTTCGTTTTTC
>NC_061835.1:14898843-14905623 GCF_019202785.1 Penaeus chinensis
AAAAGAAAAACAGACAGAAAGAGAAGGAAAGACAGCCAACAGAAAGGAAGAAAGGAAGGAGGCGGAAAGAAACGAAGAAATGAAGAAGAAGAAGAAATAAAAATAAGGAAATAGAGACACAAGAAAAATAACAGAAGCAGGGTTGTTGTGGGGTTAATGTTTATAGGAGGAGGGAGGGGTACGTGCCCACCTGAGGCCTGTGCAGTGTGGGTGGGGGCGGGTGGGGGTTTTTTTAGTCGGGTGTTTTTAGTTTCTGGGTTTTCTTTGGGGGAAGGGGAAGGAAAGTTGAAGGGGAGGGAGGGAGAGAGAAAAGAGGGGGGAGTTTTAGAGAGGAAGAGAGGAGAGAGAGAGAGAGAGAAGAGGAAGAAGAGAGAGAGAGGAAGAGAGAGAGGAGAGGAGAGGAGGGGGAGAGACAGAGAGAGAGAAGAGAGGGAAAGGGGGAAGAGAGAGAGAGAGACAGAGAGACGAGAGAGAGAGAGGAGAGGACAGAAAGAGAGACAGAGAGAGAGACAGAGAGAGAGAGAGGAGAAAAGAGAAAAGAGAGAAGAGAGAGAGGGAGAGAAGAGAAGAGGGAGAGAGAGGGGAGAGGACAGAAAGGAGACGGAGAGAGAGGACAGGAGGAGAGGAGAGAAAGAGGAGAGAGAGAGAGAGAGAGAGAGAGAAGAGAGAGAGATGGAAAAGAGGGAGAGAGGAGGAGAGAGGAGAGGAGAGAGAGAAGAGAAGGGGGAAAAGGGAGAGCGAGTGAGAGCAGCACACAACAGAGAGAGAGAGAGAGGAAAAAGAGAGGCAGAGAGAAAGAGAGGAGAGAGGAGAGAAGAGAGAGAAAAAATTTGAGGGACAGAGAGAGAGAGGAAAAGAGAGAGAGAGAGAAAAAGAGAAAGAGAGACAGAGTGAGAGAGAGAGAGAAAAGAAGGGGAGAGAGAGAGAGAGAAAAAAAGCAAAAGAAAAGGGAAAGAGAAAGAGAAAAAGAGATAGATAGATAGAGAGAACAGACAAAGAAAAAACAGACAAAGAAAACAAACACAAGCACAAGAATAAACACAAACACACACAAAAAATTCAATTCCAACGAATAATTTCCTCTCCCCCCCCCCCACACACACAATAAACAAATCTTCCCTCGCTCGCAACTCAACTTCCTCCCGAATGGATTTCGAAAAAAGCTATTCCAAGTCAGTCATTAAACCCACAGTTTTCTCAGGTAATTTTAAAAACCCAAAAAACAATATTAGATTTGGGAAGGGGGAGGGGGAGGGAAAGGGGGGAGAGGAGGAGGGGGGGAGGGGGGGGGGGGGGGAGGGGAGAGAGGGGGGGGAGGGGGGGGGAGGGAGGGAGGGAAAAGGGGGGGAGGGAGGGAGGGAGACAAAAAAGAAGAGAAAGAGAAAAAAAGAGGGCAGACCGACGAGAAAAAGAGAGAGGGAGGAGAGAAGGAGGGAAAGGAGGGAGGGAGAGGTTTGGAGAGGAGAGAGGGAGAGGAGTGAGAATGGAGGAGAGGGGGGGGGAGGAGTTGAAGAGAGGTAGAGAGAGAGGACAGGCAGACAACAGAAATTTCCAAGAGAGAGAAGAGAAAGGGGGGGGGGGGGGAGGATGGCGAAGAAGACGCAAGAAAAGAAGAAGAAGAATGACGATCAGCAGAAGCAGTGACGAAGAAGAAGACAAGAAAGGACGACGGAGGAATATAATGAGAATGGGGCTGAGATAGGGACCATGGGAGAGGAAGAGAGGCAAGGCGAAGGGAAGCGAGATTGATGGCGATGGGATAACGCAACCCCCCCCCGCCCCATCTTCCTGTGGGTTTTTATAGCCCACCGCCACGACCAAGTCCTGTGTGTTTGTTGGGGGGGTGCACCCCCCCCGCCACACTGCTCCTCCACCCCACCGCCCCCGCTGCCCCCCTCCCCTTCCTTCCATCCCCTCCCTCCCTCCCCTTCACCCCCCCTCCCCTTCCATAGATAATTCACCCCCCCTCCTCTCCCCTCCCCCTTCCTATCATAGATCCCCCCCCTCCCCCCTCCCTCCCCCTTCCATAGAGAATAAGTTTTTCGTATCTCCCTCCTCCCCCTTCATAGATAATAAGGTTCGTATGCAAATCAGGGTTAACACTCGAGAGGTTTTATTTTATTTCCAGACGATTTTCAATTAGATCCGTACGGGAGAAACGCCTTTAAGGAGGTTCCTGAGATACCAGGCGAGAATAATGGTACTGTGGTGGGGTTAGTGGAGGGTTGGGACATGAGCAGTGTGGTTTATGTTTGTCTGTGTATGTTTTCTTTTCGTGTTTAATCTGGATGTGTTTTATGCAATGTATCTTTCGGTTTTTTTTGTTTCGTTGTCTTTATCTTTATATGTGTCTATCTTTATCCGTTTGTCTTATCTTTATTCTGTGTTTGGTCTATCTTTTATCCCGTTATCGAAGTATTTTGTTGGTTGTTGTGTTTGTCTATCTTTATCTGTGTCTTTCTTTATCTGTGTCTATATCTCTATCTGTGTCTATGTCTATATCTGCGTCTATCTGTGTCTGTGTCTATATCTCTATCTGTGTCGATGTCTATATCTGTGTCTATATCTCTATCTGTGTCTATCTGCGTCTATATTTATACCTGTGTCTATCTGCGTCTATTTTTATACCTGTGTCTATCTGCGTTATATTTATACCTGTGTCTATCTGCGTCTATATTTATACCTGTGTCTATCTGTGTCTATATCTCTATCTGCGTCTATGTCTATATCTGTGTCTATCTGTGCCTATATTTATATCTGGGTCTGTCTGTGTCTATATCTCTCTCTGTGTCTATCTTTGTCTATATTTATATCTGTTTCTATCTGTGTCTATCTGTGTCTATATCTCTATCTGTGTCTATCTTTGTCTATATCTCTCTCTGTGTCTATCTTTATCTATATTTATATCTGTGTCTATCTGTTTCTATCTGTGTCTATATCTCTATCTGTGTCTATCTGTGTCTATATTTATATTTGGGTCTGTCTGTGTCTATATTTATATCTGTGTCTATCTGTGTCTATATTTATATCTGTGTCTATATCTCTCTGTGTGTCTATATTTATATCTGTGTCTATATCTGTCTATCTGTGTCTATATCTCTATCTGTGTCTATATTTATATATGTGTCTATCTGTGTCTATCTGTGTCTATCTGTGTCTATATCTCTCTCGGTGTCTATATTTATATATGTGTCTATCTGTGTCTATCTGTGTCTATATCTCTATCTGTGTCTATCTGTGTCTATATTTATATCTGTATCTATCATTGTCTATATCTCTCTCTGTGTCTATCATTGTCTATATTTATATCTGTGTCTGTCTGTGTCTATATTTATATCTGTGTCTGTCTGTGTCTATATTTATATCTGTGTCTATCTATGTCTATATCTCTCTCTGTGTCTATCATTGTCTATATTTATATATGTGTCTGTCTGTGTCTATATTTATATCTGTGTCTATCTGTGTCTATATTTATATCTGTGTCTATCTGTGTCTATATTTATATCTGTGTCTATCTGTGTCTATATTTATATCTGTGTCTATCTTTGTCTATATTTATATCTGTGTCTATCTGTGTCTATATCTCTATCTGTGTCTATATTTATATCTGTGTTTATTTTTGTCTATATTTATATCTGTGTCTATCTGTGTCTATATCTATATCTGTGTCAGTGTCTATATCTGTCTATGTCTGTTTATATATATATATGTCTATGTATATCACCGTGTCTATATCTATATTTGTATATATCTATATCTGTGTCTGTATTTTTGTTTATTTCTATATCTTTATCTTTGTTTATGTATGTATCTTTGCCTATATCTATATCTATTTTTATCTATATCTATCTTGTCTGTATCTGTATCGTGTTCATATCTATATATGTATCTATATCTAAATCAATATCTACTTTTATGGCCTAAATATATCTAAAGCTTTCTTCATCTGCATCTATATCCATATTTATCGCTATCTATGTCTATCTTTATCTTTCTTTCTACTTACCTATCCGTCTATCTATCCACCTATCGTTTATCTACCTTAGCTATCTATCTACCTCCCTATCTATCTATCTATTTATCTTTCTATCTATCTATCTATCTATCTATCTATCTATCTATCTATCTATCTATCTTCTTCATCTTTTGTTCTTCAATCTTTTTCTTCGAAAAATAATTTAAGAAATGATAAAAGATGATAAGAAAAAAAACATTACACAAGGGCATTGATAAGAATTAATTTTCAGTAAATACCGCTCTTTTTCCCTAATTAATATTCATATGAAATCCTATACTGCGTTAAAACTTCTCGCTGAAAAAAAAAAATCATAATAGAATTAATAAAAATGTTAAAAAGTGTTCAGAAAAATAAACTAGAAAAAATATGAGTCATTCGTTTAGAGAAAAAGAGACAGGAAGCGAGAGATAGATAAATAGACAGAGAGATAGATATATACCCTAGATAGGTTGATAGAGACAGAGGTAGCCAGGTAGACAGAGAAATAGATATATAATTAGGTAGGGAACGAGAAGATAAAGATAGAGTTATATCTAAATAGACAGACAGACAGATAGATATGTATCCTAGATAGATAGGTTGATAAAAAGAAAGGTAGCCAGGTAGAAAGACAGATTGATATATAGATAGATAGGGTATAAGAAGACAGACAGATAGACAGAGAGAGAGAGAGAGAGAGAGAGAGAGAGAGAGAGAGAGAGAGAGAGAGAGAGAGAGAGAGAGAGAGAGAGAGAGAGAGAGAGAGAGAGAGAGAGAGAGAGAGAGAGAGAGAGAGTGAGAGAGAGAGAGAGAGAGAAGCAAAACACATAAAAATCTCGACAGAGAAAAAAAGAGAGACAAGGATAGAGAAAGAGCCAAAAAGAGAGAAAGGGAGAGACCAAAACACAACAAAGAGAGAAAGAGGGGGAGAAAAAAAAAAAAAAAAAAAACCCCAAAAAGGGGAATAATACTAAACCCAAAAAACCCAAATTTTTTTCCCTTTCCGTACTTTAAAAATCGAAATTGGGGCCTAATTCCAACACATTCCCGCCTCTTTCGTTATCTTTTATCTGCGCTACAGTTCCCCGGTGCGAGCGAGAAAGTGCTATAAATTAGCGGACTTTGGCACCCAAACTTAGGCATTTAAACACACATTTTCGAGAAAGTGCTGGTTTTTTCCCGCTGAAGGCCTTTTAAAATTGTCACGAAAAAAGGGGGGGGGGGGGGGGGGGGGGGGGGGGAAGAAGTTTATTATGACATCTATAAAAAAAAAAAAAAAAAAATAAAAAAAAAAAAAAAGAAACGAAGAAAAAAAAAGAAAAACAGAGGGGGGTGGTGGGGAGAGAAGCTATTACTGACATCTATAGCCAAAAAAAAAAAAGAAATAAAGAGAAAAGAAGAAAAGAAAAGAGAACAGAAAATTAAGCAGAAAAGGAGAAAAAAAAAAGGGAGGGGGAAATATAAGATAAAAATAAAAATCTATTTCTTTTTTTTAAAAAACCACCAATGAAAAATAAATTGTTAGTTTAAAAAAATAAAATTCAAAATTTTAATTTTGGTAAAAAACCCCAGAAAATCTAAAAAAAACAGTTTAGATACATGGGAAAAAATTTAAACGAGAAGATAAATAAATAAATGAATAACTAATGATAAAAAAAAAATTGCCAAATAGACAGAAAACATTTATTGAAAGGCAATAATACAACAAATTAACTTTATAAAAATTTTACATGTTTAAATAAAAAATTTTTATAAAAATGGCTTTACAAAAAAAAGGGAAAAAGGGAATAAAAAAACCCAAACATTATTATCATTATATCATTAGCCTTATTACTGATGTCTATAGTAAAAAATAGGGGGGGGGGGGGGGGGGGTAGGAAAAAAACCCCAAATTTTAGAAAATAATAATGCAAAAATGACTTATCAAAATTTATTTAAGAAATAGGAGAGGAATGTAACGTAGAGATATTTAAAAACTTTTACATCTTTTAATAATCTTCAATATCGTTTCCGGAGCATAACGATATAGTAAGATTAATGATAACAAATTCCCCTCTCCTCTCCTCCCTTCCCCCCCCCTCTCCCCCTTTTCTCTCTCTCTCTCTCTCTCCTCCTCTCTCTTCTTTTCTTTCTCTCTCTTTCTCTTTTTCTTTCTCTCTCTTTTTCTCTTTCTCTCCTTGCTTTTTCTATAATCTCTCTCCTCCCCCTTCTCCCCCCCCCCTTAAATCTCCCCCCTTCCACATTCCCTTTTCCCCTTTTCCCCTCACCCTTTCCCCCTCGCTCCCCTCTCCCCCCCCCCCTCCCTCTTCGCCTTCCCAATTTGAGCAAACCCCAAAAAAAACGAATTTGGGAAAAAAAAATGGGTAGAATAATGAATGAAAAGAAAAATTAAAAAACACTCGAGCTAAATCAAACAGGCGGATATTAACCACACAATCCCACGCAGGTATCCAACACTAAATAAAAAAAAAAGAGAGATTGAAAAAAAAAGAGAAATTTAAAAAAAAAAAAAAGATTGAGAGAAAAAATATGAAAGATAGATAGATAGATAGATAGAGAGAGAGAGAGAGAGAGAAATAGTTTGGCGAGAGACACAGAATTCAATTACAAAAATCAAACAAATCAGTTTTAATTTTTTATGGCCGGAGAGGGGGAAAGGATGAGATGGGTGAAGCCGCCTCCGTTTTCCGCGTTTTCTTAACCTTTGGGGAAAAATGTTGTCAGGGTATTGTCTCGGTAATAAATTCGGGGGGGGGGGGGGGGGGGGTTTTCTTTGGAGACGC
>NC_061835.1:14925723-14928223 GCF_019202785.1 Penaeus chinensis
AAGCTAAACTCTAAGCCTTCCTCACGGATAACTGCAGTCTGCTCAGTGGATGGACAGATCATCTCAGATCATGTTGGGATTCGTGAATGTATGGCTGAGTATTTTTAGCAGCTGTACCATTTAGACCCTCCAGTAGTTAGTTTGGATGTAAGTGGTATTACAATACCTGTTCTGGACCCACCCATCAGGGAGGAACCTCCTACCCTAACTGAGGTTAGGATGGTGATTTCTAAGCTGAAGGGTGGTTCCATTCCCCCAGACCTGTTGAAGGGCGTGGTCACCCTTTTCTGGAAGGGGAGAGGGGATTGTTGGTATACAAGGCAATGTTTTCGCCCACATTCTTCTGAAACGGATCCGCGACTACCTACTAAGGCACCAGAGGCCAAAGCAGTCTGGATTCACTCCTAGCATGTTCACAATATACTGTATCCTAGACGTCGTCGTGATTCGGCTCGTGGGCTGTTTGCAGTCTACATTGACATCAAGAAGGTGTTTGACTTGGTGCATCAAGAATTGCAATGAAGGATCCTGAGACTTACGGAAATAACGACACGGATTTTTAGCCTAATAGGAAGCTTATAAAGCGGTACTGAAAATGTTGTAAAGTGTGGTAGGGGCCTGTTGAACTTCTTCCCTGTTAATTCAGGGGTGAGGCAAGGCTGTGTCTTTGCAACACTTTTCAACACCTGCATAGACTAGATTATGAACAGAGCTACTATCCAAAGTCAGTGTGGAGCAAAACTGGGCAATATCAAGGTCACAGACCTTGACTCTGCCGACGATATTGCTTTTTGGAATAACTGGTGGCGGCTCTTGATACATTTAGCAATGAGACAAAGCCCTTGGGCCGAGAGGTCTCCTGGACCAAGACCAAGATTCAGGAATTTGGGGGCTTGTTAGTGGAGCCCGTTCAGTCGATTCATGCTCTCTTGAAGTTGCAGAGAGCTTTCCATATCTTGGTAACGTTGTTCATATCTCTGGGCTGTCAAACCGAGAAGCCAGTAGATGGATTGGTCTGGAGCCATGAACTCGATCAACAAGAGCATTTGGAGATGTCATGCAGAAGGACTAAGCAACGTGTCTTCAAGGCATTGATACTGCTAATTTTACTTTATGAAAGCAAAACCTGAAAGCTATCTAGTGCCTTGGAGTCTCGTCTTGATGCCTTTTGTAAGAAGTCCCTTCGCTGGATCATGGGGTACATTTGGCAGGACCATGTGTCCAAACGACAGCTGTGGATGACCCTGCCCATCAGGTTACTTCTTTGCGAGACAATCCTGGGTGAAGGAGGCCCCTGGGACATCCTAGGAGGTCATGGCTTGGGCAGCTTGACCAGTCCTGTCATGAGGAGTTAGAAATGCTCCGAGGGTATGCTGGAGATTTGCCATGAAAGGCTGGAAACGAATGGTGGATGCGGTCATGCGCCCCTGTCGGCGTTAGCCCCCTGATGGTGATGATGGTAGGTTTGTTGTCACTGCATTTACTGTGAAGCCGTGCAACGCCATGTGTATTTTCGAATATATATTTTTTGGTAAATATGTAGAAAACGGATCAGTTGATGGTGGACAATAAATCAGAATGGGCCTACATACATACATATATATATATATATATATACATATATATATATATATATATATATATATATATATATATATATATATCGGCGCCCGCCTTTACAGCTGATGCAATAACAATATACTTAATGTGTAATAATGCCATTATGATATAAGCAAGATTTATTGCCATATTTGTCTTAACGTCTTATTGCAATAGATTATCGCCATAGGGTTCATTACGATATAAATGTGTGTTCTATTTTGAGGTGTGGCAACGGGCCAATCATAGACCTTTCGTAAATTCCGCCTCTGGCATACATGTGTGTTTTGTTATTTCATGGCAATAACATCAACAGTGTCAACAAGGCACTTACAAAAAAAAAAAAAAAAAAAAAACACACACACACAAAAAAAAACACATCTTCTTACAGGAGACATGCCCCTACACACAGCCACGCGGGCGGGGTCTGTGGGCCTGGTGAAAGCGCTCCTGGACAAGGGGGCGAATGAGAACGCCAGAGATTATGAAGGTGGGCGGTCTTGTTCCTTGCTTGAGTCTTTGAATAGTCTTGAACACACACACACACACACACACACACACACACACACACACACACACACACACACACACACACACACATACATACATGTATATGTATATACATAAATAGGTATATATATAGTATGTACAGTTATATATATACATATACATATATATATATA
The DNA here is from genome assembly GCF_019202785.1 of Penaeus chinensis. Lineage (NCBI taxonomy): Eukaryota > Metazoa > Arthropoda > Malacostraca > Decapoda > Penaeidae > Penaeus > Penaeus chinensis. The sequence goes on from NC_061835.1 coordinate 14,928,006, forward strand.
TATATATATATATTAATATATATATGTATATATATACAAATATATGTATATATATGTATATATATATGAACACACACACACACACACACACACACACACACACATATATATATATATATATATATATATGTATATATGCATATATATATGGTGTGTGCTTGTATTCATATATATATATATATATATATATATATGTATAATATGTATCTATATATATC
>NC_061835.1:14938223-14953223 GCF_019202785.1 Penaeus chinensis
GGGGAAATCTTACATAAACCCAGAGGAAAATAAGTATAATTCGGCGATAGCTTCATTCTCATAAAGGTGTGGTCATACGGGTACTTTTTTCAACAAGTTTGTGATATGATCCGAACGTTCGAAGTTTCCCTGTTGGCCATTTCCCAGAATAGAGAGCGAACAGAACCATCGCCTATGCGATTTCAGCAACAAACATGGTGTCTACGGCTGCCAGCGAGGTCCTCCTTGCAGGTTATTTGTCATCTGCTGTGGAAATTGAGGCTCAAAAACGACGTATATGGGTTTAATTGCTGTTGCAGAGAAGAAATAGTAGAAATAGGTATAATAATCTATTACAAGAACTTCGAGAAAAAATACAGGGAAACTATTTTGAGAAACTTGGAATATGCGCCTATGTAATCAGGAAAACGTCACGGATACTCTCAAATGAATTTATAAAAATGATGAGCACACGAAAGAATAAAAGGATAAGAAATTCAGTATCTATTTAAAGAATCGTATTGGATTAAATATAAATCATTATTATTATATGTGTAGTTGAATATTCTTCTTTTAGCACATTATAGGATCTTGCCCTGTCCGCTTCGCTCGTGCGACCGCCCCTCAAGCCGTGGCCACACCAACAACTTTGTGATATTATTCAGTCTTCGTAGTTGCCACCAACCTATAAGCTATTTCCTAACTTGCTGGTCACATGGGCAAACAAAACTAATGCTTAACCCATTCGAGTTGTCTTCAAACTTGGCAGTGAGGTCTTTATCTCGACAAACTCCGCCTTCAAACTCTGCTTGTGTAAACCGGGATCACATCACGGCCATTTTGAAATGAAATTCCGCGTAGACATACCAAGTAAACTTGGGAAATATAGTTATATGATACAATATTTATTAATGTCAAACTGATTGAAATGCATATAATTAAAATTGCATGTGCAGCTGAGTAATTGTTTCTTAGCAGACCACAGACTTTGAACCCAAACCCGCATCGCCAGTTCTAAGCGACCCTTTCCATCTGACTGAACCTCTGACAAAGATGCTTATGAAAATGAGTATTTCTGACAACTTGTCGAGCAAACTCTCGTGTGATCGCGCCCTTACTCATACGGGTTGATGGATCCATGGTCAGAATTACCAAGGCTACTCACTGGATATGTAAATAGAATCTAAGATGAAGGTCATAAGTCGAATCTAATGATGAGAGTAAGGGGTGAGTGAAAAGGAAAAAAAAAAAACGGATTTCGAGAGAATGGGAAACGACTGAGATTCTTTTTATGTGAAGATATATAACGAGAGCAGATATGCGTTGCTGTGCTCTTGAGAAAGGAGGCCTAATATATGCAGCACTGTTTTGTTAACCGTCCGTATCCAGTATAGAAAAATAGATTAAGAGTGTAGTATTACGAGCAAAAAGAAAAAAAAAATGAATATTGTCATTTAATCTGATAAAGCCTTCAAGTATAAATTAAATAGATATGTTAAGTAAAAGTCACAGGGTTACCCTCTTCTTGGAAGGAAATGGTGTTGACCTGGCACCTGACACTATCTTGAAAACCGTAAGTTTTTTTCTTATCCTCTCCCTTCCTCTCTTTTTTCTCATATACTAACAGCTCCCGCATCTCCTCCTCTACAGATATCACATCAACAACAAAAGCGAACAGCAAGGAAGGGTTGCCACAATTTATGGCGAACTGGTAAGAGCCATGGCCAAGGGAGGTGACCTTTTCGAGGCAGTTACACGCATGAAGGTTAGTTGAGGTCGACAGAAAAGAAACCAAATCAGAACCAGACAGGAAATGTGGTATCCAAGATGCTTTCGGTCTGATTTCGTTTCTCCTTAACCGCATATGCAAGTGCAACATTTGACTTCCCTTTGTTTAGGGATAACAGAGATGCAAATTCTAGTTTTCCCTTCTCCGCCATCCCCTCCCCCCCACTCTAACTGCATCCATTTTCCTCCTGCAGCAAATATCCGGTGTCTTTGACGAATACCTTAGAGACTACGGTCAGAAGGAACCGCACGATTTCTTGGGCGTCACGCTGGGCTGGCTGCATTCGGACCTCGCAAGAGTGAGTGGCGGCGAGGGCGTTTGGGTCGCTGGCTTTTTCTTAGGTGTTTGCTTTCACTAAAGGCCTCATCTCTTTTCTCTCATAAGGGGGGGTCACACTTGTCTTGTCTGTCCGGTGAGTCCCTCACAGAGTGGGATACTTCCCCTTCTAAAGGGGACCACCATGTGGGAACCGCTGTGTTGGTTCTTTGCCCTGGCTAGATGATGATAGATGATGCCCAAGCAAGAACTGTTGTACAATTACTGGAGAGCTTATTGCTTGATCGTCTAAACGATGATTATATAATTTTAGGTATAATTACTCTGTAGAGATAAGCAATATATATTTCAGTTATTACAACAGACTGACATTCATTTGAGTACAAACACACTCACTATGACACCCTGGAGACACGGAGCTCATTTTGGAAATCATATATTCCTTGGTGGATAATGTGAGAGCCAGGGAACCTCCAAAGAATACCAGCCACAGGCATAATAATAGCAGAAAGTTAACAATAACAATAAGGAATGAAATCAACAAGAAACTTGCCAGCTGTATAATCATACAGCTGGCAAGGCTGTGTCATGACTGACAATAAATCATATTTTATTCAATTTGAGTTATAGTATTTGGTTCCTCCTAGCTTTAGGTTTTATCAGTCCATAATTATGTCTTTTGTACATCGATAACCCTAATAGCGACATATATTATTGGAAAGCTTATTATCGCATCTCCTATTTCTGCTGCAATATCGGGCACGATTTATGATGCATGCTAATCAATAAAATAAGTGGAATGGCTTTTTTAAGGTTAGTGTCATCTTTCTGGAAAATTTCATTGAATCCACGATTATCTTTGATACGTAGTACATTCAGGAAGTTATTATAGACACTAAAGTCTTTTCTGGGACGATGTTTCTCTTCCAGGGGACACTGTAGTGTGACCAATCCCGCCTTGAACATGACAGACAGTCAACGTACCTATCCGGGGATCCTTGGCCATAGGCAGCTAGTGTGACCGTTGCTTAACTCTCTCTCTCTCTCTCTCTCTCTCTCTCTTTCTCTCTCTCTCTCTCACTTTCTCACTTTCTGTCTCTTTCTCTGTCTCTGTCTCTCTCTCTCTTTCTCTCTCATATGAATATACACATACATGCATGTAGTCCGTTATGATAATATTTATGATTAATAACAGTAGCTCATAAGCACATATTAGCACAATGAATTGTTTAAAATAATATTCCATACTAATATGTTCATACTAATGAGTGTATGGTGATGCTTACAGCACCAGTGAGAAAAAACAATTTCATTGAGTTGTTTGAAAGTTTTTATCTTGTGCTTTTATATAATATTGCTTGACACTGATGACAATTATTAGCTAACAGGAGATGCGTTTTTAATGACTGAATTACCCTGGATTGAATTTCCATGGTAACTGGTTCCCTTATAACTCTAGCATCCGGGAACAGCTTGTACTTTATCTTCTCAGCAAATTATTTCTTTACTCTTACTAATCCTTCTCTTCCCTTTCCCCATTTCTCCGCTTCTCTAACCCCTTCTTCCACACCGGTCGTAGTCCTCAGTCCCTATTCATATATGTGCATTGTCTAATGGCTATCTTTAAATTATTTTTTTAGCTTTTTCTCTTATTCCCGTCGTGCTCCTAGTTCCTCCTACCCACGTGATTGAAAATTGTTAGTTCAAGTGTTATTTTATCAATTATTAACGCTTCATACTTATATGTTATTTATGTTCTCACGTCTTTCTCCCTCTGGCATGAATTCTTGAACCCTCGAGAGTGTCTTGTTTTCTGCTGTCTCAGTATTCTCTTCATTTCCCTTTATTTTTTCCTCCTCCTGTTCCTCTTTCAGACCTGGACTTCGTAATTTCAGTAATTTCCTCTCTTCCCCTTCTGTCTTAACATTTCCTTACCCACAGCTTTATCGTAACCTATCTCCCTCATCTCCAGAAAATCTCAGACTCACCTTAGAGAGAGTACATCACATCTTCACTACTTCATTCCCTCCTCCCTCTTCTTCCTTCTCATTTTTTCTACCCACACCTTCATCATATTCTAACCCCTTGACCGGCAGATATCCAATGACCCCGAACACACCTCAAACGCCATGTCCTCCGTCATCTCAGACAACTTTAACATCCAACATCTCAACGTCATTACCTGCGAGAAGCGTCAGCGGCCGATCGTCATAAAGACCGTGTCGCACTCCAACCTCACTCTCGCCGTGTGCTCCAACAAGGCCGTAGACCTGGAGGTAAGGAGTGCCACGCTGGAGGGACGCCGAAGTACCTCTTTACACTTATGTTCGTGCTCTTCTTGGCATTGTACGTGTCTGCTTAAAAAAAAAGACAGTAATACACGTGTGTGTGTGTGTGTGTGTGTGTGCATATATTAATTTATGTATGTATCTATATATGTATATATATGTACATAAATACATATATATACACATACACACACACACACACACATATATATATATACATGTGTATATATATATATATATATATATATATATATATATATATATATATGCCATCAACATATTACATCAGCTGTCAATAGAAGCTCCGAAAATTCTGAGGAAATCTGGGACAATATAGAAAGTTCAAACAGGAAATCATGCTATTCGTGGACATTATGCAATTAGCTAATAAGGATTACATAAGGGCAAAATACTTGTGAAGGACATTATAATGTAGTAAGGTAACGCTCGCTTTTCGCCAGTTGTGTCAATAAATCCTTCCCGACCCAATATCTTAAATGTAGGTAGATGATGACACGTATTTTCTGTGCCCTTTGAGAACCAGAAACTCTTACTTTCAGAAATTGCAGTCTATATGCTAAGAGTAATACCCGTAAAAAATGATTTGCATCAAAAAACGTTTTACTCCGAGTGTCAAATACCTGACACAACCTTCTCGACTTCTGGCTTCGCTTTTCCTGATATATCATTCTATTTCTTCTTCAGACACTCCTGGCGAATTACTACACACCGCAGTATATTAACTGGGACTGCGATTTGTGCGGGTCGAACCACAAATGCCGTCAAGAAACGATCATTCTCCGTCTTCCGCCTTTCCTTATCATCCATCTCAGCAGGTGAGGAAGTTGGGGGGGGGGGGAAGGGAGAAGAGGAGAGGGTGGGGGTGCAGAGGAGAGGGAGGGAGGCAAGGAGTGGAAATCCTTCTCGCCTTCCTGTTTTCTCCTTGATATTCATCATAGCAAGAGGGAAGGGGAAGGAGAATGGAAAGGTGGCAGGAAGCGATCATTCTCCACCTCCCGCCTTTTGTTTGCATTTGAATTTCGCACGCAACGAAAGAGAACACGAGGGTTGGGGGAATATGTTAGAGAAAAAGTGGGTGAGACAGTGAGAAGGTAGATATTACGGAAGAGAGAAAAAAAAAGGCGTGTGGCGAGGAGGGATAAGTAGAAAGGAAAGCAGGGTAGAGAAAGAAGGATGAGAAAGGGGGAGTAGGAGGGGATATAGTGAGCAAAGAGAGTATTCCATACAACTCCTGACATCTGTTCTTAACTTTAGGTACAACGTCCAAAACCCTCAGGCACCCAAAGTCGGCGTACGTTTCCCGGAGACTCTTAACTGCATGAAGAAATACTGTGGCTATAACAAGTAAGTTTCTTCTCTGCCTGTTAATGTCCCTTTCCCTCTGTCTCTGAGCACAACTGCTACTAACGATGATTAGAAAGAATAGCTAAAACTGAGGCAATGATAATATTGAAAGCAATAACAAAACAGCCCCATGTTAATCGTATCACAAAACACATTTAGACGAATTAAGGGACGTAAGCTAATCAATCCTCTTTTTTCCTCTAATTGCAGCGATAGAAAATACAGCATTTATGGAATATGTGCCCATGAAGGGACCATGCAATTTGGTCATTGTATTTCAGTCTGTAGACAAAGTACTCAAGGGCAAGCCAGTGAAGAAGGTCGTACAGGAAGGTGGCACTTGTGTAATGATAGTACAGTGCTTCCCAAAGAGGATCATAGTGTTATACGGGACGAAAATGCTCATATTCTCTTCTACGAGGCCGTGTGAGATTGTCTTAGTTTCGGCGTGAGTTTCATTCTTTATGGTGAATTATACATGTGTTTTCTTTCGATGTTTTGTAATATTTTCTGCATCTGAATTGGATTTATATTCTGTATTTTCAGAATCTGTATTGTTTTCCTTTCTTTTTTTTATTTTTTTTTTTTTTTTTTGCTTTTTCATTCCTGTCTTATATATCACTCTCCCTCCTCTTCACTTCCTTAGCCATTTGAATCGTATTTATGCAAAACTCCTCTTCCCTTTTAGCCATTTAAGTTCCATTCATGCAGAGGTTCATAAAGGCCAGAAATGTCCAGTGTCCAGCCAGTATTATCCCCTTCAACCAATCCCAAATATTAGTTAACGTCGTGAGACCCATAAGACCCACGGCTGGCTCTTGAGGTCTCATCGAATTCATTGCAAAGAATAAACGGTGGTATTAAGAGTCGTTGGGCGCCTTCTCTAAACCCTAAACTTCAAGGATTACCCTGCGATGCGTCTTTTCTGTTGGTCTCCTTGGCATGTAGGGATGTGTGTGTGTTTACCTTCTTGTATTAATAGGAAACGGGTATGTTAGTGTGTGTTGATAAACATGATTTTTGTGAGTACTTTTTACAACTGTTTCTTTATGTATTTCTATTTTTAGTAAGTATGGAGCTAATCAAAGAATGTATGATTAAGTAATGATTAAATTATTCACAGATGAAAGGTGTCTCATTTCTCTGAAATGTATTAGAGATAATAAATAATCAGGAGCACTAACTGATACACAGACAAACACACAGAGAACTTACTGAGAAACACACAAATTGCTGCTGCAGATTTGTCAAGACCAATTCTTATATAAATAATAAAGATGTTACTTTGTTAGATTTGAGAAGCATAACATAAACGGTCTTGAGGCTTGTGGAGAGACTAAGTTTATTCCCCTCCTGAGTGTATCCCAAGATACAAATCATGAAAACAGTTTTAACTTATTTATTTTATTCTATAATCGAATAATACTAAACAACTGGCATGTTGCAATGGGCTTAATATTAACAATGATAAATATCATAATAGCAGAAATATTCCTTTACTAAACCAGTTCAAAGCCATGGTTAATTTTAACTTGAACCCTCTCTTTGCCTAGTAGTTATAACTTAATAAGTTTTATGATAAATATAATAAAAAACAAATGTGAGACGGAATCGAGACAATCACCCAACACTCCTTGGTATTTTCTGTTATTTTTACTCGGTCGAACAAGTGATCAATCTCACACTTTTTTTCATGATTTTCCTTTCCTATTGTTCCTTTCCCAATTCATTCTTTGACACAATTCAGAATGATCTCCTTTGACTAATTACGTTGTATCCATGCCAAAAGAGATAATATATATATATATATATTGGGCTGGTGGAATCATATCCTGCTCTCCCATAAATTTTCCCTAATCTCTGACTCTGCCTGTGAGTTGAAAGCAAAGACTCAGCTCATTTAACAGAGTTCAAGTCATATGGATTCAACAGTTATAATCATTCACTTATAAAACATTACAACCTTCAATTTCTGGGTAAAACAAGATTCCTAACTCCCAGCACTCAACCTACCTGTGTGCGAGATGAAAGCAACGACTCCTCTGATAGCCCTGCTTGCTCTCTTTCCCCTCATTACATCGTGAAGATTTAAACAATCTTCATAATTTACTATCATAATTTACTCTATGAATTCATATACCAAATGTTGCTGTATTGATTTGTCTTTAAAATAAAAATATGTAGATGAAGATATTGTGGGGTTTGACAGTTCTACATGCTCTACACATTAATATCGATCTCGACATATACATATATGTATATATATACACATACATTCACACACACATATATGTCTGTATACATATATATTAATTCATATATACATATATATATATATATGAATATATGCATATACATGTGTGTGTGTATATATATATATATATATATAAACACACACATATGTGTTTATGAATTTATAAAAAAAAATAGGCATGTACACACACACACACACACACACACACACACACACACATATGCATATATATACACACTTATATATATATATATATATATATATATATATATATATATATATTTATACACGCCTATATATATATATATATATATATATATATATATATATATATATATATATACTGATATTAATTCGCCATTTAATTAAGTTGTATTGGTTATAACTATTATGTGTTGGTTGATGGAGAGAGCGAGACAGAGTGCCAAACACACCAAAATATTTATACAAGCATTTTGTGTTTCATCTTATGTTCAAACAGCCAAATATAGTCTGTGAACTCATAGAACTAATCAGAATCATCATCTGAGAACTCTATGATTAATTCGGCAACTTAATGAGCTTTATCATTATATAGAGGGAGGAAGTCCATATAATCGGGGTCGAAGTCTGACTCGCCTTCCACGGAGATCATTTACAATGCTGCGATTTGTGTGAGGTTGTGATACTAGAGAAGCGGCTTTTGATAAATGTTAAGGAGACAGTGAATACATTTTGGACATTGAGTAATGCTGACAGGTTCCATCCCTCCTCCCATGCGCGTTGGGGAAAATTATGGCAACACACCTTGTTTCTGTGGATATGGTACCGGGATTGGTGCGTCGAGGAATGAAATGAACAAGAGGATCAATATAAAGCGCGATAGAGAATTAGAAGAAACACTAAAGAAAGTCAGGAGAAATGGAAGAGGTGTGGGAATAAATCCATTCACATGATCCTTACTGCATAGCAACCATGACATATAATTAGTTTCATATTACATTTTAGGACGATAATCGAGAGAGAGATGGCAGAATTACAGGAAACTCGTTTGTAGAAAATGGAATGATGTATTGGTGACCAACATGCAAACAATATTGGAAATCTAGCAGACGTACACAAGAAACATCATATTGGGAATCGAAGTAAAGGTGAAAGATGGTTTTCGGAGCAGGGCTTCAGCGGCAGGAAAGTACTAGGAATGTGAAGAAATCTCTTAGAGAAAAGTAGACCGTTTTGTCTCCGAGAACTACTATAGTAACGTTTACAGACTATATCCCTCTTCAGAAAATGTAATACTTATACAAAAAACGGGATGGGTTGACTAGCTCAATGGGAAGAAGAACGTGTGCAATGGTTGATTGGGTAAATTGCACGAAATAGATTGCAAATCACAGGCGTAGGCAAAGCGATGGTGTAAAATTACATTCTTCATTAACTTCAAACATATATAAGAGCAGAGGCTGGCACATTCCAAAGAACTACAAACCAGATTTTCTATCTAGTGTGTTGTGTAAGCTACTATATAGGAAGCACTGGAAACATTTCATATCAGAGTGGACTGTAGCTGGAAACTAGTTAATGAGTGCATTACATCTGATGCTTATAGGTGATGATGCTTGCTTTCTTGTTTCCTGTCAGAGATTTTGTAATGTTTCCCTATTCTATTTATTTATGGGGGATGGACGGCGATTATGCTTCGGAAAATGTACGTGCTCTGTACATCCCTGTTTCCCGCTTCTTCTTCCTCTTCACTTTCTTAGGTTATCAACCTATTTAGGTAGGAGGGCGGCCGATTGATTGAGTGATTACTTGAAATTACCGGCCGTGTCAACATCAAAGGTGTTTAGAGAATACCTTGTGGCAGTGGAATGTTAAAAATCTACCAATAATGTTCCTAATAAGTAAAACTAAAACTAAAAAAAAAGAAGACACATCTGAAATATTATTTTTTTAAAGTTTAAAATTATTGCATAAATATATATATTTTTTTCTCGGTTCATTTCTTTTCCCATCGGCCATTTTTTCTATTTTTTAGAAATGACCGTCTCTCTACTACAGATATATATATATATATATATATATATATATATATATATATTGTATTCGTTGGATGCAGCATTCTCCACACGCATGTATTTATTTATATAAGTGATACTACCTCAATGAAATCTCATGTTGATTCATAAATAATTGTAAACCAATTAAAAGCACTCTAAAAAATATTTTTAATTCATCAATAATACCATATACTTGTTAGAGATATATGATATGCAGACACATACACATATATGTGTGTGTGTGTGTGTGTGTGTGTGTGCATTTTCAAGTCATTGAAATATGTGATGTATGATTTTCGCATAAATTTCTTTTTTAAAGCTTAAGATATTATTTGAACACCTGAACAACATGGCACAAGGCATATATCTAAGACATTTGATATTTATAGCAATTTACTCGTGGTGTGAACTGCATTTTACCAGTGGCTGGGTTTGGTTACAGTGGATAGTTTGGTAACAGTGCAAGGACAGGGCATATGCATTATATACATGCATGTATACGATGTTAAATGGATAACACCTAGGATTTTAGAATCATTTTCATGTCACATGTTTCAAGGATCGTAAGAGTTGTTTTAAAACACACTGACGATCACATCTTACACATAAAAGCAAAGTAAGAGTACAGTTGATTCACTATAATCTCATATTCTCTAAAGGCTCTTAAATACTTCTGGGTCTGAGGAGTGGACGCGATAAACCGTCCCAGCCTTGTCGAACTTGCGCTAATTAATAGGATTTATTTGGCTTTTATTGATGACTATAGAAAGGATCATTTCAAATAAGTCCTCAGTGGAAATGATGTAAGTGATCCGCATCCATGATCTGCCTCAGCTAACCTTTCGATGGCCATGTAGATTTATCATGTAATAGAACAAGGTATAGCTAGTGCATGACACAGGGTACAAGTCATGTGTACTATGAGTGACTGACCGCTTTTCCAAGTCAAACCTAAAAATCTAAATCTAAGGGTCTCATAGCTTACATATCTATGGCACTAGTTTGTGGATAGGACGTTTTCAACCTTTCATAATGACCGTAGTGAGTGGAAAACCTGTATACTATAATATATCCAGGAACTATTTTACTCATCAGTTGCATTCTATTTGCAAATGTCTTTACATGCATTTACCTTATTTTTGTGATGTATAGGAGACGAAAAAACAAAACAAAAAAACTATATCACATTTGTCTTTACATATATATTTGGCAGAACATACTATATTATTGAATATTAATCAATTGCACATAGACCCTAGTACTGACAGTAACATTACCACATAAACAGGCTCGAACGTCGCTCGAAACGTTTAGTACCGCCACTTTGGGTTCCTCGACGCTCTCTTGACGAGGACTTTCTCTCCCACTCTCACGCTTCCACACGCGTCAATACCCAGTATGGTTCCGAACATCGGTGACGTGGCCCAGAATTTAGCCAGCTTCTCTGGGCTTTTGAGCATTCGGTAGCTGTGGTTAGAAAGGTGTTCTTATTCAAATATGGGTTGCACTTTGTTGGAAAATCTATTTTAATTGGTTATCAACTGTAATTATGAAAATGAAATAGAATGATCCTGAATATAACAGTGATAATCAGGTTTACTATAATAACTATCACTTTTATACCTTTAAGTTATACCTTAATTTCAATGTATTTCAATTCATTTAATGTTAAAAATTGGAAATGTTTCATTAATTTGCTCATAGATCGAATATTACTTACGTCTTGAGAGTTTGCTGAGGTTCCTTATCAGGGTCTTTTGTTCCCGTCTCGGGATCGACGGTAGGAAAAGAGCACCTGTGGGCAACAATTGAGTTATCTAACGAAAGGAAAACATTCAGGTAAAATTTAGCACATTGTTATTGAAATTCAGTAGTTAATTACACCAAAGGACGTAGGAAGTAATTGCAGAGGATGAGGTACTAGCAAATAACTACCCTCACCCTTATCCACACCCAAACACACACATAACCCACCCCTAACTACGCAAATACTTAAATTAACCGACATCGCTATCAACGATCCACTGCTATTAACACAGTGGCAACTCCCTCTCTTTCCCAACTTACCTATACCTAACCTATCTCCAAACTGCTAACTCCCTCCCCTCTGTTGTCTCAACTTACTCCAAACAACTATATGTTTAACCGCTGTCTGCATGCATATCCCACCACCCACACTGTACACCACTATCCACATAATCACTTCACTGCTATGAATATTAATTATATGGATATGCATATACACAGAAATAAATGTATATCTCATTATATCATACATACATACCTACATAATAGACCAATAGATAAATATATATCTATCAGATAGATAGACAGCTATTAATTTATATCTATGAATATGCACGTCCGTATGTGCAAGTAGAACAATGAAGGGAAGTACAGGAAAACACACGAATATGCCGAAGGCCTTTTCGCATTTACTGCTTCATCAGGGCATAGTGAAGCAGTAAATGCGAAAAGACCTTCGGCATATTCGTGTGTTTTCCTGTACTTCCCTTCATTGTTCTACTTGCAATTTGTTCGACATGAATTCCACACGTCCGTATGTATGAATAGTCACTGGGTCAGGCCTCGCACAGTTTTAACAAACCGGCCGATAGTCGCCTCGCCATCCACATAATTACGTCATTGACCGTAGGACCAACCAGTATCCACATACTCATAACATCGCCCATGCAATTCATATCACTGTTCACATGGTCACACCGCCGTCCATACGACCCCCAACTTCCCACTTAATCGCCCCGCCGTCCGTACGACCCACCATTCTCCACACAACCATCCCACCGCTCAAACGACCTACCACTATGTAATTTACCCCACTGCCCATACGGCACCCATCACTTCCTACCCCACTCAACCCTCAAACACCAACCCCCCTGCCCAACGACCCCACGACCCTTACCTGTCACACGGCTGCAACATCCTCAAGACGACCTCGCCGATCTTGACGTAAGCCCAGTCGTCCTCATCGTAGGGTTTCGACCCTTTAACCACGATGTTTCCTCGGAATCGATTTCGTTTCACGGGCTTTTCCAAGTGTGTGTTTAATTCTTCCACGGACGACTCTGTGACTAGATGGTATGGACTGACGTCTGCGTAAATCACCTGTTGGTTTTATGTAAAATATGGATCATATAACAATGATTATCATCATTATTCTTGTTACAATATTATCATGCATATAAAATGTCACCAAATGTACTTTTAACACATTTAACTCTATACCCATAAACACACACACACAAGCACACACAAGTCACAAAAATCTATCAAGCCACCACCACAATCACGATGATGCCTATTCACCCTCACAACCTCCACCACAATCACCCACAGCCACAACCACCTATCCCCACCACAAACCACACCCAACCTCCCAATCACAAGCCCCCCCCCCCCCCCCACACTCTCCCTCTACCTTGTCCGTATCCAAGTACTGCGGCAAATCCAGTCCATCGTGTTTGGAAACCCTCCGGTCCATCTCCGGGTGCCTGTAAAGGACCCTCACCTCTCGCCGTCCTTCGTAGAGGAATTCGCTCAGCCAGCGGGACACGACGTCGCCACAGTCCACGCCCTTGACTGGAGCGCCGAAGATACTGGGTGCAGAAGTTGAGTTTATTTGTTGCTGTTGTTGTTGTTGCTTTATTTTTTTTAGTAGGATGAGTGTATTAATAATGCTAACCATTATCATTCAATAATAATGATATCAATAACTAATAGTGATAATCAAAGCGCTGACTATACACAAAATATTGATTGCAGAGAATAATCTTAGTCGTTATCATTGTTGTTAAGAGGATACTGCTGCTGCTGACAATAACAATGATAACAATATTACTACTGACAATCATCATAATAATAATCAAGTCTTACTATGACCTCTCTCACTTTGCGTCTACGAGCTCGCCTTCCTGGGTCACCGTCTGGAGGTTGACCTTGGCATGGCCTTCAGCCCCCTCGGCCTCGAAAGTAGCCGTGTCGCCGTCGATCTTGACCGTGACAAAGGTGAGTTTCGGTTTCTGTCGCCCTGTCACTAGGGAACCTTCTTTCAAGATGACTATGAAAGACCTTGGAGAGAAATAGAGAGGGGGTAGGGTGAATGCTAGGGCGAAAAAGGTAAATGGAAAGTTAAGCGTGTATGTGTATGTGTATGTGTATGTGTATGTGTGTGTGTATGTGTATGTGTATGTGTATGTGTATGTATGTATGTGTGTATGTGTATGTGTGTGTGTGTAAGTGTGTGTGTATATGTATGTGTTTGTGTATATGTGTGTGTGAGGGAGAGGGAGAGAGAGACACAGACACAGACACAGAGAAAGAAAGCAAACAAACGGCCGGTTTGTTTAAATTGCAAGAATCCCGACCCAATTAACATGCATGCGTATGGACATGCACATCAACGGGAATCAAAGCGCTTCTATCGGTCTCTATCTTTCTACACAACTGCCAATCTCTATACACATATACGTTTATTTCGTAGATGCTTGTCCATATGACAGAATATCCACAGGTAAAAGCTCTCCCTATGTTAACAAACCGCCTGAAAGACTGCAGTAGGAAAACAGAGATAGACACACAGGTGGAAAGATCTGTCACCCAATTACCTGTCTTTGTGAGGACCCACAGATAAGCCGTGTTCCGTTGCCTCCGCTTCCTGCACGTAGAGAGGCCGGCCAGACTTCAGAGGGTACACTGCCAGTTCTGAAACCACGCCTACTTCTTCCCAGCTGTGTTTAGGTGGAAGGGACGAACACCGTGAACTTAAATTTTAAATCCATGTGCTTCTGAATGGATTAGACAGCTTGGAGTTTTTACCATTTGCAATTGGGTTCGAATTCAGTAAAATATTTATTAATTTATCTATTATTATCATCATGATTATTATTATTAACAATATCATTATTATTATTACTAATACCATTGTCATTGTCATTATTGTTATTATAATTATCATTATTGTTATTGCTATTACTATTATCAAATTTATTA
>NC_061835.1:14958223-14960723 GCF_019202785.1 Penaeus chinensis
TATTATTATTGTTATTGATGTTATGATTATTAAATTGTCATTAAAATATTTTAGACAATGAAATGATACAAAAGACCCTTTCCTAAAGTGAAGGAAAAGAGTAAACAGGTGAGATAAGTAGGACTAATAACTGACTCCTTGTAGAGCCATCTACATGTAAATGCAATAAATAAACTTATATTACAGTGGGCATGGCATGTATCCTTGCCACATGGGGCGATTGGGTTAAGTACAAAATATGGTAGATGTGTTTTGATCATGAGGCCTGTAAAGTAGACTTTGATAGATCACCATAATTCTTCAACACTTTATGTCGATTACAACCATATTTTGGCCTAGGTAATGATATATCCTTTTAAATGGTAAATGAATAAGATATTTTAATAACTCCTAATGAGACTTTTTCTAACTGTCCCCCATAGAAAATCTTGATCTACGTTAATTACGCAGAGAATTGCTATTAGATTTAGCTAGAAATATTACTTGGTTCTTGGGAAACACATAATCTTGATAATTTCCTATCATCATGCCAATTATTATAAAAAAGAAGAAAAAAACTATAAAAAAAAACTAACACACGTGAAGAGATTTGCAGGTTTCTCTCTTGTCGGAATCCTCGCATATGACACACACATACACAGGCGTATATATAATATATATATACACACATATACATATGTATATATACACACACACATATATATATGTGTATGTGTCTGTGTGTGTATGTGGGTGTGTGTATGTATATGTATATATGTATGTATTAATATTTGTTGAGAATACGTTTTTTTCATATGGCATTGTATCACATTTCGGAAGAGTCGTTGATTTCCTTGATTTAAATCTTCGAGAAGTCCCGAATGCCTGGGTCGCATTATCGTACACACCTCCCTACAAGTGCTGAAAAGTTGCCAGTTGCATAATTTTGCTTTAGTTTAATTGAACATGGGCAAAAATCATTATAATCGTAATTAATTTTGAACCATTCGTCTGTGCATTTTAGAAAATAAGTATTTTTTTGACAGTTTATGTGAAAATGTTCGAGTGCCCTCTGCTAAGCATTCAAAGACTTCCCAATATTATGCTGACACTATATAATGTAGTATAAGATTATCTGATTTGTTATCTGTGTATGAGGATTTCGGGTCTTTTTATATTTGTATCATACATACATAAATGCACACACACACACACACACACACACACACACACATACACACACATACATACACATATATACATACACACACATATATACATACATACACATATATACATATACACATACATATACATATACATATGCATATATATATATATATGTGTGTTCATGCACGCACACACCTATACATATGTGTATCTATATATTTACACATCATATATACGAAATGTCGATTATTATAGATAGATCGATGAATATATACACATACATTCAAACATATATGCATATATATGTATATACAATATATATTTACATATAAATATATACACATGTATATATATATTTACATATATAATATAGATATCACACACACACACTCACACGACACACACACACGCGCACACGCACACACACACACATATATATATAATCAAATATTTATATATACTAATCAACCTGCATAGCTACCATATTATGTAGTAATCTACTAAAGCCATGACAACATCTTGCAAGTCTTTGGTGAGGGATTCCTCCTGATAAAATATTAACTCTCATTTCTTGAATATTTTTTTTCTACAGTTACTAAGTTCAGTAAAGATATGATGTGGGCTGGTATTTCTTATATAAATATTTGAAAATATTCTAAAGATCCATCTTATTCTATATCCTATATACTTCTCATCTTTTAGAAATGTTTGCATAAGATATTGACCAATCGTTTGAAAAAGAATAAAAGAAAGAAAGAAAGATATAAAACACGAAAAATATAATGTAATACTAAGGCACATATTTATAAAAAGTAAAATTAATTATTATTTTAGTTAGCCCTAATAATATACAACTTCATGTTCTATGATAACTAGATGTTTGTATAGGGTAAACTTGTGTATTTTTGTTTGAAATTATTGAATATTTATTTGTAACTTTTTACATGAAATGATGACGATAGACACTTGAATATTTACTGCCATAAAATACACTGATATTGATACAAAAAAAAAAAAACAGTTAATGTAATAACACCAGTTTTGTAATTTACAATTCCTTCCATACGAGTGAAGAAAATTCTATTCACTTTGGCAGAAGGAACGTGTCCAGCAATTAATGAATGTATATAGTGTCCACGCAGTTACGTGTTTCTGGTCACGTGACTGTGTTCTGAAAATCACATGAACATTTGCGGCCATAAAATACACGTGATTTTTTTTTTTCCAATTTCTCTCCATTTCCTGTAGCCAAAATAGGGATGGTTTTGATAAAAAAAAAAATTCTGGGAGTCTGGATTGAATGGGATAGGATGAGGTTTATGTATATTGTCAATATGTGTGGGAAAATAAC
>NC_061835.1:14968223-14985723 GCF_019202785.1 Penaeus chinensis
AATGATGATACAAAAAATAATGATACGATAATGGTAATGATAATAATAACGATAATGACGATAATAATAAAGATAATGTTAATAATAATGATCATGACGATAATAATAATAAAGATAATGATAATAATGATAATGACGATGATAATAATAAAGATAATAATAATAATTATAATATTTGTTATTATTATTGCTATTACTATGATGATAAGTATTATGATAATTAGTGTTGTTAGAGTTATCATTGCTATTACTGATGCTCTTGTTATTTTTGTTGTTACTGTTGTTATTGCTCTTGATATCATTGTTTCATCAGCAGCTACTACAAGTCAGTGCTTTTGTTATTCATTGCATATAACCCGGCCTGTGAATGTATAATACATTTCTTTCACTCTCCTTCTCCCTCTCCCTCTCTCTCACTCTCCCTCTCCTCCCTTTCCCTCTCCCTCTCCCTCTCCTTCTCCCTTTCCCTCTCCCTCTACTTCTCCCTCTCCCTCTCCTTCTCCCTTTCCCTCTGCCTTTCCCTCTCCCTCTCCCTCTCCCTCTCCTTCTCCTTCTCCCTTTCCCTCTCCTTCTCCCTCTCCTTCTCCCTTTCCCTCTCCTTCTCCCTCTCCCTCTCCCTCTCTCTCTCCGTCTCCCCCCTCTCCCCCACTTTCTCTTTCACCTCTATCTATCCATCCATCTATCTATGTTTCTCTCCTCACAGGTCATTCCTGGTCATGAAGAAGGACGGGCCGCTGTTGACAGGTCGCCAGGTTCCGAAGCTGACCCGAGTCACCATCAGCTTCAAAGGTCATAAGGTGACCTTCGAGAGCCCGGACAACCCCGCTGGGCCGATTGAGGTTGACCTTGAGTTGGTGGCCAGGGAGGCGAAGGAGGTTGAGCTCGTGTGAGTTCCGTCACGATCATTAATATAATTCTCGCAAATCATTGATCAGTAGTCCTCATCCTTGTCACTGTCAGTGTGAGCATTAGGATCAGCATTAACATCATTCTCATCAAACGGGAAAAAAAAAATTGTCGAGACAGTGGAATTATCTAACAATAAAGGGGTTGGTGGTGATGATAATTTGACAACCGCCATTATAAAAAAAAAATATGTAAACCGACATCCATTTATCCGTCATCCATTCTAAAGGCTATCCAACCATCCGTATATATATTGCACGCACATCTACACACGCACTCGCACACACACACACACACACACACACACACACACACACACACACACACACACACACACACACACACACACACACACACACACACACACACGCACACAAATACCCTTCCACTCCTCCCAGCGCTTCACTTCTTTCTCCCTCCTCCTTCCACAGCGTCTTCGGGGCCAACGCCAGAGGACTCGACTGCGGCGACGAGGTGGCTGCGTGGATGAGCCAAGCTATCTCGGCGGGAGAGACCGCAGTTCGACTCCTGTACAACGGCGAGGACCCCCTGACCCAGCGCTGCGCCAGGCGGGCTCCTTACTACGACTTCCAGCACATCCGGAACTCCGATAAGGTTGGTGGTCGGGGGGTTGGGGAGGGGAGGGGAGGGGATGGGGGACAGGTAGACGGATACTGGTATTGATACATAGTGAAACACTATGTGTGTGTGTGTGTGTGTGTATTCGCTAGGGTATATCGTTGTTGATTACAGTATTTATGACCTTTACACTGGGCCATTTGACTCCGTCTTATCAACTAACAGTAGAGACATGACTTTGTTGACAGATTGATAGGTTATTGAAAATTATCTGCCACATCAATAGCTAAGGTGATTAGCGGCGAATACCTTGTGAGATTAAAATGTTAAATTATCTAAAACGTTTATAATTTTATCAATAAATAATGTCTCTCGTAAGTAAAAATAAGTAACAGTGAAATTTATATTAACAATCAAACCAGAAATAAAAGAGTATAAAAGTATAAAATTATTGCATAAATATCATGCATAATAACATTTTGTTTAACACAAGTGTCCCTTAAGAAACTGATAAGATTTTCCACATCACAATCCCAAGTATCTTTGAGGAGATGCGTTTCAGACTACAATTTCACAGATGTCCCCTTTTTTCAGTTAGGAGAAGCAGGTACATCAAAAGCGGTGAGACTTGGGGTTTTAGGAAGACCGTAGTGCTGCCACCATTTATGGAGCGCCTGGGGGAGATTACAGGATAAACATAAACCCTGGGAGTGAAATAAAAAAGCAGAGGGAGGGGGAGGATTTATTTGTTTGAATTGGTATCCTTGTCTGTTTGTCTAAAAACTTCATTCCATATCTGTAATTGATTATTTTTCATCCGTAGGTGACTTACGCCGACACGTGCGCATACATGCTGGCCTCAGAATCTTCTCTTGCCGACCTGAACGCCCGTTTGGCCGAACCTGTCACGATCGACTGGTTCCGTGCCAACGTTGTGGTCCAGGGCTCGGCGGCATATGACGAGGACGACTGGGCCTTCGTCAGGTTCGGAGGGGAAGGCGAAGAAAGCGTGGTGCTGAGGAGGTTGAAGCCCTGTGATCGGTAGGTCGGGGTTGTGGGCTACGGAAAGGGTGGGTTGGGCGTGTGGGTGGGTTTGGGTTGATGGGTATGGGGTGGGGATTACTGGGCTCAAATTTGGGGTGGGTATCATTAGGGTTAAAATTGGGGTGGGTCTCACTAGGGTCAAATTTGGGGTGGGTCTCACTGGGGTCAAATTTGGGGTGGGTGTCACTAGGGTCAAATTTGGGATGGGTGTCACTGGGGTCAAATTTGGGGTGGGTCTCACTGGGGTCAAATTTGGGGTGGGTCTCACTGGGGTCAAATTTGGGACTACTGGATGGAGGTAGGTGGGGGGAAGGGGTGAAATAGGGGAGCGTGTAAATTCCAATGAGAAACCGAGAGAGGAAAGTCATGGTATGAAACACATTTGCAGAAAGAAAATGGACCTTGAAACCCTCCTCGTCTCATAGATATTGGATGTGTGCCATTTTATTCATATATTAATTTTATGAAACTGTGGTCGTATTTGATCTCATTTCTTCTCATGTTCCTTTGCTCATGCTTTATGGAAGCTTGTCATAGTCGTAAATATGGAACAATTTAAAGGGTTCATATTAGTGTTCAGAGGTTGAGATTGACAGAGTTATTAGATAGAAACTTATTTGTTTTATTATAAGATATGAATATATTTTTTTTTATTATTATATATGCCATATAAGGGTTGGAAATTTCACTTACTTTGATGTTTTGATTTCGAAAATTCTTAAAGGTTTTATCAAATATAAAGTGAACGAAAATTGTAAATCGATTATTGCTTAATTATTTCATGTCTTTGTTATTTATTTGTTGTTGTCTTTTCAGGTGCATATTCACGACTGTAGATCCTTACAAAGGTTGCAAGACAGCTGATCAGGAACCTATGACAACTCTGAGGAAGTAAGTATGATTTAGATAATCTTTGTCTGTCACTTTGTCTCTGCCTTTTGCTTTTTGATACTCACTCACCTATTCACTCATTCATTCCTTTACTAATTAATTGAACCATTGACTCTCTCTCTCTCTCTCTCTCTTCTCTTATCTATCTACTCATTCATTGAACCATTGACTCTCTCTTTCTCTCTCTCTCTCTCTCTCTCTCTCTCTCTCTCTCTCTCTCTCTCTCTCTCTCTCTCTCTCTCTCTCTTCTCTCTCTCTCTCTCTCTCTCTCTCTCTCTCTTCTCCTCCCCCCCCCTCTCTCTCTCTCTCTCTCTCTCTCTCTCTCTCTCTCTCTCTCTCTCTCTCTCTCTCTCTCTCTCTTTCTCTCTCTCTCTCTTTCTCTCTCTCTCTCTCCCCCCCTCTCTCTCTCTCTCTCTGTCTCTCTCTCTCTCTCTCTCTCTGTCTCTCTCTCTCTCTTCTCGTGTCTTCTCTCTCTCTCTCTCTCTCTCTCTCTCTCTCTCTCTCTCTCTCTCTCTCTCTCTCTCTCTCTCTCTCTCTCTCTCTCTCTCTCTCTCTCTCTCTCTCTCTCTCTCTCTCTCTCTCTCTCTCTCTCTCCCCCCCCTCTCTCTCTCATTCTCTCTCTCTCTCTCTCTCTCTCTCTCTCTCTCTCTCTCTCTCTCTCTCTCTCTCTCTCTCTCTCTCTCTCTCTGTCCCTCTCTCTCTCTCTCTCTCTCTCTCTCTCTCTCTCTCTCTCTCTCTCTCTCTCTCTCTCTCTCTCTCTCTCTTCTTCCCTCTATCCTCTATCTACTTCTTCTTCTTCTTCTTTTTCTCCTCCTCCTCCTCCTCCTCCTACTTCTACTTCTTCTTCTTCTTCTTTTCTCCTCCTCCTCCTCCTCCTCTTCCCCCTCCCCCTCCTCCTCCTCCTCCTCCTCCTCCTCCTCCTCCTCCTCCTCCTCCCCCTCCCCCTCCCCCTCCTCCTCCTCCTCCTCCTCCTACTTCTACTTCTTCTTCTTCTTCTTCTCCTCCTCCTCCTCCTCCTCCTCCTCCCCCTCCCCCTCCCCCTCCCCCTCCTCCTCCTCCTCCTACTTCTACTTCTTCTTCTTCTTCTTCTTCTCCCCCTCCTCCTCCTCCTCCTCCTCCTCCTCCCCCTCCCCCTCCCCCTCCTCCTCCTCCTCCTCCTCCTACTTCTACTTCTTCTTCTTCTTCTTCTCCTCCTCCTCCTCCTCCTCCTCCTCCTCCTCCCCCTCCCCCTCCCCCTCCCCCTCCCCCTCCTCCTCCTCCTCCTACTTCTACTTCTTCTTCTTCTTCTCTCCTCCTCCTCCTCCTCCTCCTCCTCCTCCTCCTCCTCCTCTTCCTCCTCCCCCTCCTCCTCTTCCTCCTCCTCCTCCTCCTCTTCCTCCTCCCCCTCCCCCTCCCCCTCCCCCTCCTCCTCTTCCTCCTCCTCCTCCTTCTCTTCCTCCTCCTCCTCCTCCTCCTCCTCCTCCTCCTCCTCCCCCTCCCCCTCCCCCTCCTCCTCCTCCTCCTCCTCCTCCTCCTCCTACTTCTACTTCTTCTTCTTCTTCTTCTCCTCCTCCTCCTCCTCCTCCTCCTCCTCCCCCTCCCGCTCCCCCTCCCCCTCCTCCTCCTCCTCCTACTTCTACTTCTTCTTCTTCTTCTCCTCCTCCTCCTCCTCCTCCTCCTCCTCCTCCTCCTCCTCTTCCTCCTCCCCCTCCCCCTCCCCCTCCCCATCCTCCTCCTCCTCCTCCTCCTCCTCCTCCCCCTCCCCCTCCCCCTCCCCCTCCCCATCCTCCTCCTCCTTTTCCATACACCCGCCCTTATTTCTGCGTTCGTCTGCCTCCAGGTACCGCCTCTTGGACGGCCCAGAGAAGCTAGCCAAGGCGTGGGCCATCAAGCCAGTGTTCGGTTCCCACATGGGCATCGACGTGTGCGGAAAGGTCAAGGTCGGGGACAAGGTTTGGGTGGCCAGAGCCTCGTCCAACCCCAAGTGGCACTTCTAAGGAACCTCAGAGGTGGCACTCTCGAGGTGGCACTCTTGGGGACATAATGGGGAGAACCACTGCGATTGGAGGAACGGCAAGTGTAGCCGTATCTTTAGGTTCTCTGTGACTCTACTGGTAGAGCTTTGAGTGGCTGCTTTTTATTTTTATTTTATTTATTTATTTGTTATTAATATTGTTAGAGAGAGAGAGAGAGAGAGAGAGAGAGAGAGAGAGAGAGAGAGAGAGAGAGAGAGAGAGAGAGAGAGAGAGAGAGAGAGAGAGAGAGAGAGAGAGAGCGTTGGAGGGATAACTTTGAGTGCGTGTTGTTGACAGTCTTGGAGAGAACTTAAAGTTATAGTTTCACTTGCCTAAAGAGCTGGTTTTCTGCCGTTCATCCATTTGCAGAGGGAAGGTAAATGGAAAACATTGAAACTCTGATCAAAATGTAGATTTAGATGTATTTTACTTTGTAATACAATCAGTCTATGTAATTTCACACAAAGACAACGCAAGCGATCTTTCGACCTGCAGCAGATCATTGAAGAAATACAAATGTCGCAACATCCTTCCCAGAGAATATTAGGCGCCAGGAAGGGAACTGGGATAGAGAACATCACCCAGACAAACAAATAAACAAAAAGAAAACAAATGGAGTTTTTTTTTTTTCTCATACTATAACCACGACCGATGGCTGGCTGGAACCTAAAAGAAACTCGGCGCTTTCTGTGGCTAATGGAACAGTCATTTCAAACAATGCGCAAACGGGGATCGGAGGACGTTGGGAAAGCCATGGTTAAAGCATTCAGAAGCAAAGAGGAATAAAAGGGACAAGTTCTGGAAGAGAAGAGAACCCAAAGTGGTAATAATAAGAGGCCAAGAGGAAGCCAAGATACGGGGAAAACGGAGGAAATCTAGATTGTTTTCTTCTTTATTTATTTCTCTCTCATTTTCTTATAAATGTTAACAGCTTTTTGTTCTTTCGTGTTTTATTTGGAGATGGATGCCTTCCATAGTGCCTGTTGATGCTGTAAAGTTTTGTCATAGTTAACTTTTAACTAAAGAGAAAAAAGGGACTATTGCTTTTTACAATA
The DNA here is from genome assembly GCF_019202785.1 of Penaeus chinensis. NCBI lineage: Eukaryota > Metazoa > Arthropoda > Malacostraca > Decapoda > Penaeidae > Penaeus > Penaeus chinensis. Next base: position 14,974,693 of record NC_061835.1, read on the forward strand.
TCTATATATCTATATCTACCTATCTATGTATATACACACATACACAGACGCATATATATATATATATATATATATATATATATATATATATGTATATATATATATATATATATATAACTTATTTGGGGATTTACAATAGGTTAACACTGTTTGGGGAACTTGCCTGGGCACATGAATACTTCTGGGTCATGATTTGTAAATTAAAACAAGGATTATTTTTCTTATCTATATCTGTTACACATAAATATATAAAACATCACAAAATCACCTGAGACTGTACCAGCAGGAACCTAGATCCAGTGTCTATTTCTTTCTCTCTTTTTTTTTTCTATGGGGGGGGGGGGGGGCGCATGAATGAAACAGAATTAGGGATGAACCGGGAACGGCCCAATAGATCAAATGAGTAAATTTCATAGAAATAAAATTGTGATAGAGTGGGCGGATTGATTATTTATTCGTCCAAAATAACGGAAAGATATTGGGGGCGTTTAGGTGTCTTGAACCCGTCTCACTTATTATATCTAATTTTGTAATTGACATTGACTTTAACAGTAGGGAAAGTGTAAAGTTGACCGTGTTACTGAATTGATTTAGTAAATAAGAGGATTCCTGTCATCATTATTATATTAATTACTGATAATATTTTTACATGATTGTAGTGTGGCCACGACCTGTAACCTCCACAGCTCAGCGCCCCTTCCTGCCCAGCTTGGGTCACGCCAGGTCAAGCAGGCTCGCCCTTGCTCTCTCACCGTCAGGCGCTTCTCTCGACACGCTGCTGAGACCTTACTGGTTGACGCAGACACCTTCAGGCTCGCTGATTCGACCGCGGGTGCGTTTCGTTCTCGGTTCGCAGACACAGCTCCCGAATACTTCTTCTTCTCCTGAGGGTCCGGAGCAGAAACATCTACAGATCATTCTCCAGCCGCGCCTCAGCCTGGAGCAGCAGCACAAGGGCTTACAGACAGTTCTTCGCCGACTGGGGAGCTTCTCTGGCTCCCCCGTATTGGCAGCATATATATATATATATATATATATATATATATATATATATATATAACTCATCATATAGGGAAATACTCTTCACCTTTATTCAAGACTTCATAAGGATACCTTGCACAACAAGACTTTATTTTGTAGACTCTACCCCTACTCCCCCTTCATATAACTATATAAATAAAGTTCTTGTAGCCGTTAGTTTCGAATAAGTGGGTGTCATGGAGTCCATCGATGTTACTTCTGCAATCGGAAGAATATTAATGATTTGAGCATCTATAAGCATTCACGAATAATTGGAGTAGTATTGCATGACTGAGTATATGGATTGTATTAGAGTGAGGGAGCAGCAAAAAGCAATTTGTTCCTAATTATTGTTATTATTATTTATATTATTAGTTTATTTAATTTTTTATTTTTTTTTTCCTTTAACCAGGGAGACGTTAACCAAAGGCGGATCTGAATTAACCCATTTCCGCTGGGGAAAATAAATAAAAAATGGGGAAAATGCTGTGCTTATTTTTTATATTTTAGTGAAATGTCTGCCCATAGATGGCTCTGCTAGTGCTTAGCCACAAAGGAGACAATTAGTAGATCTTGTGACCTTGCCTGATTTCACCTTTCCTTGAATTAGCGAGAAAAAAACGTATTTTTTACTAGTGCTATAAATATCGATGATGTTATTGTTATTATAAACATTATAATTACTATTATATTATAAACAGTTGTAATGAAGATAACGTAGAATATTTTCGTAAATCAATGAAAAGGGTGAACGGGCGAGTCGGCATTACTCATAACTGGCTCACTGATGACTTAGTACAAGTGTAGCCATCCATGTGCAGAAACAATTAAACAAGTAAACTCACAGTGGGCATGACATGTACGTACATACCATACCCGTCGGCAAGAGATTAATAATCGATTGACGTAATGACTAGAGGGCCCAGTTATCATCAGTATCATCATCAGGATCATTCCAAAGGCTTACCTTTTCTTCCTTCTCTGGTTCGCCTCTCGACAGCATCGTGTCTTGAAGGCGTGCAATCAAGTCGTTTTGGGCCTTCAGAATCTCACGCATTTCTTGAAGTTCGTCCTTAATCTGAGCCTGGAGGGTGGGGGGGGGGGGGGAATCAATATTCTTAATAATAATATTCATAATAATGATCAAGCTAATGAAAACGATGATGATGATAATGATAATAACAGTAATAATAACATCAACAACAACAATAATAATAATAATATGGATGATAGTCATACTACTTTTAATAATAATAATAACAATGGTAATAGTAATAGAAGTAGCAGTAGTAGTACTAATAATGCTAATAATAATCATCATCATCATCATAACAATAATGATAATAGTAACAATATCAATAATAAAGATCAACATCATCATCATCATTAGTATACTATCATAAAGAATAATGAAAATAATCAGCTTTATCATAAACACAAATTTAGCAGAGAGAGAGAGAGAGAGGAAAAGAGAAAAGCCGATGAAAAACAAGTAAACAACACAGATAAGGAGAATGATAGAGAGATGTGAAAAGTTAATAATTTATAAAATATATTAAGCTCACTTGTGCTCTTTCCTGCATTCGATCTTTCAAGTCCTGTTGCTTGTTGAGAAGCTGGATTTCCGTCTCCTTGGCTTTCAACTTTGCTTGAAGATCCTTGAGCTCTTTCTCGTGCTAAGTTGGGAAACACAGTGTATATGTATGATTATATGTGTATATATATGTATACATACATATATATACATATATATAAATATGTGTGTGTGTGTGTGTGTGTGTGTGTGTGTGTGTGTGTGTGTGTGTGTGTGTGTGTGTGTGTCATATATATATATATATATATACATATATATATATATACATATATATATATATACATATACAAATACATACACACACACACACACACACACACACACACACACACATACACACACACACAACCACACGTACACACTACATATATACATATATACTACATACATATATCTACATATACGTACATATATGTATATATATACACATATATATGTATATGTATATATATGTATACAGAGACATGTATATACATACATACATATATATATAAATATGCATATACACATGCATATATGTATATATACATGTAATATGTGTATGTATATATGTATATATATGCATATACACATACATATATGTATGTATTTGTGTAATATGTGTAATATGTGTATATATATGTATATATATACACATACATATATACATATAAGTGTGTGTGTGTTTGAGTGTATGTTTGTGTGTATGTGTTTGAGTGTGTGTGTGTGTAATTTTACATTTATCTGTAGCTTCATCTGTCTAAAATAAATTTGTATACGTATGTGTGCTGCTACCAAAATAATAATAAAAAAATCGGCCTAACATCTATTGGTACAATATCATTAAATTTAATATACATTAGCTTCATTGACCTTAACTGTGGAGGGTAGTGTGAAGTCTTATCGAAATTTCTCGAAGCGTCTCAGGATGTCGGAACTAGATGCCAGTAAATATTTTAATATGTATTTCTTGTCTTCAACGAGAAATAGTTTTCAACAACTCTTCAAACCTTAGTTTTGGGCATGCGGTAGTTACAATCGACCAGTCGAGAAGCAGGTATACTCCGCGAGACGAGAGGAGGGCGAGTCAAAAATATTTTTTGCAAGAATATGTTTTCGTCGGAAATAGTGAGGCGCTTCAGTCCCACTTTTAATTTCTGAACTAACAAGTGTGTATATCTACTGTCTAGAATATGGAAACTAGAATATGATAAATGAAGCATTAAACATGAATCAAGAAATGAATAAATTGTCAGAATGGATTATGGAATATTCTGCATCAAATGGAGTGAATATCAAGCCTGTTTCTTCTTTGTGTCCTGCGCCATTCTCGCTTCAGGGCACGCTCCTTTAATGCTATGTGACACAAACACGAATGCATACTTGCGTCAGTCCTTGTGGTGAGTGTTGCTTTTCCAGTTTCTCCAAGAAGTCCACCACCTTCTTGTGTCCCTCGTCCTTCGCGTACTGGAGAGGCGTCCAGTCTTTATCATCCCTTGAAGAAGCATCAAGCCCTTGCAGGTGCAGCCATTGCACAGCGCCTAAGTTTCCGTACTCGGCCGCCAGGTGCAGCGCCGATTTCCCGTCGCGGTTGACGGAAACGACGCCACACGTGGGCGTCAGCGCCTCCATCGAGGACACGTGACCGCCCATACTCGCCAAGTGGATCGCCGTCATGCCTGCGGAAAGCGGAAGGCTGTTGAGTATCTCAAGTCCTGCAGTGAGAATTTCATTTTCTTGCCATGTGTAAGTATACATGTTAGTAAAGATATTCTTAGTTCACTGTTATATCCGATTTTCTTCACCTTCCGTGGTCTTCGCATTCCCGTTTGCGCGTTTAGAAAGCAGCGCCCTGATGACCTCCGTGTGGCCTCCCCAGGACGCCAGGTGGAGCGGAGTCATGCCTAGAGCAGAAAACCATATAGCCAGTGAGACAGCTTTTCTTCAGGCAGCGAGGTAGGTGTATTCGGAACGCATTCGATCGACAGAGAATTCAGATTCTAGTACGAATTGGGGCTAATCAGGCATACATATTTTGAAATTATTTTCACCATACACATTTTACCCTGAATCTGACATGCTAGTTCCTCCTCGCCAAAACCACCTCAACTCAACCAGGAACAAGAAGTGAAAGTTGAAAAATCATATTTCGAAATGAGTTGCAATCCTTCCTCTCATAGTCTTAACTATTCTCAAACTGATTTGTCTTTGATGATTATGACCAGGAACAAGAAGAATTAAGAATAAGTTGTGACCCTTCCTCTCTTGGTCGTTTTAGCAATTCTTTAATTTTGTTTTCTGCGATGAAAAGATGAGTTAAAGACAGGGAAGTAAGAGCGTTGTTCCAGTGGGTATTCAACTTAAAATTGCTTCCTCCATCTCTTCTTCGTCTCTCGTGTGCAGTGCTTTCTATTTCAAGCAAAATTGCATTGCTGAACGTGTCTTGAAAATATAAACACCAATAAAAGAAAGTGGATGTTTTTTCCTAGTTACACATTGTCAAGTAAATGATGAATAAATTGTTCTAGTATAAGAAGAGAACAAAGATGAGTTTTAGTACTGTACTTGCATTTTATATTCACGACAATTAAAGACTGCGTTGCATCTAATTTCGGGAAATAACGATTTAGCAACTCACCCTAAAGTCTGGGACACTCCGAATCGCCAAGTCTTCTTTCTTAAAACAGTCTAATTACCTGATACATAATACTTGTGTTTATATGTGTTTGGTATGTTTTCAACACTCACGTACAATAATTCTGTTGTTTTACACCACTCTATCACTCTTTCTCAAGAGACACTTGGCGAATCGGACTCTCCTGAGAGCCTGGAATGAGTTGCCAATTTCTCCTTTCCTGAGACTCGATGGAATATAGACTAACCGTCCTTCGTTGCAGCATTTACATTGGCATTCTCCTGTATCAAAAAGTCAACAAGGGCTGTGTGCCCTCTATCGGCAGCAAAGTGAAGAAGTCGCCAGCCTAGGAAAAGAATATGCTTAATTACTAATATTATCTATAGATATAAATATCGATAGGAATATATATATATATATATATATATATATATATGTGTGTGTGTGTGTGTGTGTGTGTGTGTGTGTGTGTGTGTGTGTATGCATATATACATATGTTTTATGTATATACATATATATAAATATATATTTGTAATTATATATATGTTATTATTTATATATAAATGTATGTATAAAACATACACATATATGTACACACACACACACACACACACACACACACATATATATATATATATGTGTGTGTGTGTGTGTGTGTGTGTGTGTGTGTGTGTGTGTGTGTTTGTGTGTGTGTGTGTGTGTGTGTTTGTGTATGGTAATAATAATATTAATCGTTTTTTTTTAATTCTCATGTAACCAGGGGCCGAAAATATGCAGAGAAATACAGATCAAGAGACAAACTATATATACATAAACACATATAAACAACAAACAACAAAACAAACTAACAATCTATAGCAAATATAACAACGAAAAAAGCAAAATAACAAAAAAACAAGTACAGGTGAGCTAGGAGTGCTGGACTAGTAATTGTGGACTAGTGGTCGCAGAAAAAACTAAGGGGACGGTTCGTAGACTAGTGCTCGTTGATGAGCCGGACTAGAGTAGGTATTGTGCACCTTTGGTAGTGATCAGTGCGGGCCGTGATGGTCCTGGTAGGCCCAGTCAGTGACAAAGCTTACACTCAGCAGGCTGGGCAGAGGAGTTTTGGCAATGGGTCATAGTTAGCTGAATGAGGAGGGGCTTGAGGTTTTCCTGATGGCGGTGACACATTTGCATTGTGATGGGCACTAAGACTGCTGCATTGAGGCGTTAGTTATGGAGGTAAAAGGAATGGCAAGTTCCACGGTGAACTCCTTGGTGAGGCGCATGGGCAGGTCAAGGTGGCTCTCTTGACATGGATTGTTTCCAGTTTCTGAAGCACCTGAAACAGGCTGACAGTTAGTGCAAGTGAGCGGGCCAGCAGGTAGGTGGGGCTGGGGTTGATTTATGTATGGGAACGTGCAAAACTGATTTGCAAGGCCGCACAGCTCCCGAACTTTCCCGTACCATTGGCTGGGCTGCAGGTGTTGTAGTTTGCTGTGGTAGAAGGTTTTAATGGATATTTTTATTTCCCTGATGACTGTGTTGCAGTGATTTGTAGAAGGTGATGTTGTGCGAGTGGAAGGCTTGGTTTCTCTGCTGAATGAGGCGTTTAATGCAACTCATGATCCAAGGCAGGTCCGATGAGTGTGTGCTGAGTGTCTTTTCTGGAAAGAAGTGATGGAACATCGTAGTGATGGTCGAGAGGTAGCTGTACCACATGTCCGTCACATCAACAACGATAAGGACGTCTGTCCACGGGTGTTGGGTAACCCACTGCCTGAACTGCATGATAGAGGACTATGTGAGTGGTCTTGGTCTGAGAGACGGTGGGTGAAAGCAGCCATAACACTGATACTGCTGTGGCCGACAGGAGAACATGGTAGAGGAGGTACCAGTCCTCTACCATGGTAGAGGAGGTACCACATCCAGGCTTCTTTGTTAATAAGTGGGAAAGTTGACTAATTGTGAAAGATGGAGTTCATTTTGCAGGTCAAGGGTGTCCATTTCATTAAAATATCCACATATAATCATCTTGCATGACGGGTATCGCACAAGCAGGCCAGTGGTGTGGGTCAGGTGGCTGAGTAACAGCTGTTTGGTGGGGGCTCGCAGAGGGGGGGTACAGCGGACAGCAAATGAGAGACGCAGCAAGACGGGGAAGGTGAGAGGGGGATGACCCGCACCCACAACACTTCCAGGTCGTCCAGAACTTCTACATCCAAGCAAGAGGTCTTTTGGGACAGCAGAATGACCTCTCCTCCCCGTTTGTTTGTGCGGAGGCGATGGAACATGCTGTAGCCAGGTATATGTATGGTATCAACCTGGATCTGCCACGCCTCTTTAATTGCTACAATAGCCAGTGATTCAGACATGATGATAATGTGCAGCTTGTCAAATTTGCTGCTGAGGGACGGGATGTTGGACGAGGGATACTTTGGGAAACTGTACCCGTGTCGGGGAACTTCAATATGTCGGTAGGGTATAGGTGGTTTGGACTTCTTTTCCTTGTCTGGAATAGGGGTATGCGCTGTATGACGGCCTCCCTTGCTACCCTGGGCATAAAAAATGTCTAAATTCTTTATTTTTTGGATCACTTCATTGTTTGGGTGTCCATAACTGTGTTTAAGAGAACATAATGTTTTCCTGTTGTACCGAAGATGCACATTACTTAAAAACAACGGTACAAAAGTGGGGCAGGGCAGTAGCTAAGGGATGATGTATTGCAAGTAAAATTTGACATCTTTTAATGTACACTGTGTGTGTGTGTGTGTGTGTGTATGTGTGTGTGTGTGTCTATGTATTTATAAACACACACACACACACACACACACACACATACATGTAGATAGAAGGATAGACAGATAAACAGATACACACTTTATACCATAAGAAACAGTACTTTTAGAGTTCGCCAACTGAACAAAATCAACCATCGATACACTCGAAATTAGGATCTTGTGAAAACCTTTATTTGGAACTTCCTGGAACTCCGCATCGACACTGAAGCCTCGTCGCACAACAGCTTTCAGGCTCAGAACATCTCCGGCTCTCGCAGATTCCTTGGCTCTCTTCTGGGGTGAAAATTAAGACTGATTTGTGCTTTCAACCCGCTGTTCTTAGAGTAAGGAACAAGAGAAAGGACAAATATTGATTGTATATATTGGGGGGAAAAATCTGGTGAATCTCTAGGATTTCAAAGGAGAAACATGTTAGACACTAATCTGACCACATAACTCATCCCTGCGATCTGTCAACTTGTTCATGCAGTAATACGTGCTTTTGGGTAATTTATTTTTCTAATTTACATATTGAATGGATTTTGAAAAGTTGTTATTCCATTTCCTTAATGTGTTTGGACAAATACTTACGGTATTATGTACAATAAACGACTGCGCATGCGCATTTCCGCTATTGAGATTTTTTTTTTTTTACAGAGCCGGGAGTTTAGTGCAGTGTCACGTCGATTCCGAGTTATTAATAAAACAAGATAGAAGAAATAGACACTAGTAATTATCACAGTTCGATATCTGAGCCCATCAAGTGCCCCAAATGCCGATAAAAGGGATTTGAAACCAGGCAATTCAAACAGTAGAGAGAAGAGAAGAAACGCTCGGTCTTTCGCTAACCAACGGTATGTGATTTTCAACAAGTAAATGGCAGTAATTCTGTCGCTTACCCTGGGGTCCCATGGAGCAGAGCCCCCTGGCTAGGCACTTAGATTGGGCTGATGGTTCTGACGTATTGTTTAATGAACATGTGGGTCCAGGAGGCAGAGCCCCCAGCTAGGGATCATATAGTTAGTGTATTGTAAAATTCCACAGGGTTAGGTTAGGTTGGGTTATTTGTTAGGACGGGATATATTATATGAAGACCCAATATATCCCTTAGATTTTACCGAAAGATTGGTTGGATCTTTTTTTCTCGAAAGTCGGTGCGTCTAACCGTAGACTTTCAGTTTCATTATCAGATTTTAAACTTTTCTGTGGAGGATTTACGCCTTTTTGTGTTATGTTCTTCCTGTTTCAGCTGTTCTACTCTGTATTTTTCCTTATATAGGCCATGCCCTCCCTTGCATGAGAATAAACCCGATGTTATGAGATATTGTCCTGGAAGGATCAACTGTCTTAATCGAAAACTTAACCAAAATCATGAGTGTTTCTGTGTGAATATCATGGAAGTACAGCTATTTTTTCTTGGTCCATATGAAAGGACCAAGAAAAGGGGAAATCGGTAAGGGTCAAACACAAAAAGAGGTTTACTCTGGCTATTTCAGTGAAAGAGGATGCTATTAAAGAATAAACGTAATACACACACATGTAGGGATAGATAGTCGTATATAGACATATAGATAAATGTATAGATATAGATTTATGAATAAATGCCAGAAAGTTCGATGCTCATAGCTGGGGAGTCCTGTCTTTGTCACTTTGTTTTTATTTATTACCTTTTGATTTGAACCAACCGTAAGTAAAGTGTTAAAGAGAATAACAGTTAACTGGACTGTCTTATAGTCACAAAATTCAGTACTGTAGTATCGTCTTGATTAGATTAAACTAATACATTTCTAAGATGCACTTACTCGCAAAATTCCACACTAGCACGGATCTTTCTGAACACACTGTTTATTTTTGGTTCATTTTGAAGGAAATAGAATAACCAATAAGCAAAGAGAAAGAATATACAATACTTGCAAACATAATAATACACTGAACATTCTCAAAGCCTTCTTGTAAACTACTAACTTCCAGGTTTAACTCTTGCGTGGCGCCACCTTCCCTAAACCTCCTGGCATGAACAAATGGACGAAAAAACGTTCCTTCTGCGCCCCTCGGTTGCTGGATTAACTGCTGGAAAGGGAAAACGAGGGAGAAAAGTAAGTCATACATAGAAATTTGGACTTGATACAAATTGTGCTTTCCAAAGTACGATTGTCTTATGGTAGGATCTTTCTGAGCGTATGTTTGTGTGTGTGACCTAATGTTTATTTTTGGCTCATATGGAATGGAATAGAATAACCAATAATCATAGAGAAAGAATATCCAATACTTGCAAAAATAATAATACACTGAACATTCTCTAAGCCTTCTTGTAAACTACTAACTTCCAGGTTTAACTCTTGCGTGGCGCCACCTTCCCTAACCCTCCTGGCATGAACAAATGGACGAAAAAACGTTCCTTCTGCGCCCCTCGGTTGCTGGATTAACTGCTGGAAAGGGAAAACGAGGGAGAAAAGTAAGTCATACATAGAAATTTGGACTTGATACAAATTGTGCTTTCCAAAGTACGATTGTCTTATGGTAGGATCTTTCTGAGCGTATGTTTGTGTGTGTGACCTAATGTTTATTTTTGGCTCATATGGAATGGAATAGAATAACCAATAATCATAGAGAAAGAATATCCAATACTTGCAAAAATAATAATACACTGAACATTCTCTAAGCCTTCTTGTAAACTACTAACTTCCAGGTTTAACTCTTGCGTGGCGCCACCTTCCCTAACCCTCCTGGCATGAACAAATGGACGAAAAAACGTTCCTTCTGCGCCCCTCGGTTGCTGGATTAACTGCTGGAAAGGGAAAACGAGGGAGAAAAGTAAGTCATACATAGAAATTTGGACTTGATACAAATTGTGCTTTCCAAAGTACGATTGTCTTATGGTAGGATCTTTCTGAGCGTATGTTTGTGTGTGTGACCTAATGTTTATTTTTGGCTCATATGGAATGGAATAGAATAACCAATAATCATAGAGAAAGAATATCCAATACTTGCAAAAATAATAATACACTGAACATTCTCTAAGCCTTCTTGTAAACTACTAA
>NC_061835.1:15003223-15010723 GCF_019202785.1 Penaeus chinensis
GTCGTGGCTTGGGCAGATCGAAACAACCTGTCGTGAGGAACAAGAGATGGGCTGGACCCTTGCCTGGCGGCTCGCCATGAGGGACCCTCGTAGGTGGAAACAAAGGGTGGATGCGGCTATGCATACACACACATACACACACGCACACACACACATATATATATATATATATGTGTGTAAATATATATATACATATATATGTATATGTAAATATATATATATATATATATATGCATATATATTCATATACATATCCATATATCTAAGTTCATTCTGGAATCTTGGAGCATTCCTGGGTATTGGCCATGGCACCCTGGGTAGGGCAGTAAGTTCTGAAATCAGTTGTTTAGTCCCTTACCTGATGTGACACTGAAATGCGCATCAATAGCCTTCCTACCCATATCACATAAAATAAAATGTGTATTACTGATCATATAAATAATAACGGTAACATTAACAAATGGATAAACTTATGATACCAATAGCAAAGATAATAATGCTAAGAATAACGGGAAAATGTTGACGAGAATACCAATAGTAACGCTCATAATAACAAGATGAACAACAAGAATGACATTAATGAAAATAATGCCAACAGCAACAAAGATACCATAAATTACAATAAAACTAGTAACAATAATCAAAAGGTTGATCACTAAGAATGCATGATGCTTTTGTCACCACATAATTCACAAAAAGGATGGCGATCCAACCTTGGGATCCACCTCCTTAGCTGGTTCTTTCTCTCGCTCTGCTTCCACGGGTCGCCTTGGGAGGGTAGCAAGCCGGGGGGCGCGTCGCCAGTCGTCTTCGGTCAGCTGAGGGAGGGAGGGAAGGGGGTCCGTTCATATAGAGAAGGGGCTGATTATATATATGTATACATATGTATATATATGTATATATAAGTATATGTTTGTGTATATATATGTATATATACATATATAAATATATATGTACATACATACATACATACATATATATGTATCTATATATATATATGTGTGTGTGTGTGTGCGTGTATGAAAATATATATACATGTACATATATATATATATATATATATATATATATATACATATATATATACACATGTACATATATATATATATATATATATATATATATATATATATACATATATATACACATGTACATATATATATATATATATATATATATATTTATTTATTTATATATATGTATGTATATGTATATATATTTAAATATATATATATATATATATATATATTTAAATATATATATATATATATATATATATATATATATATATATATATATATACAGACACATACACACACACACACACACACACACCCACACACACACACACACACACATATATATATATATATATATATATATATATATATATATATAGATAGATATATGTGTGTGTGTGTGTGTGTGTACATATATATACATATACACACACATACATGTGCATGTATATATTTATATATATTATATATACACACACATGCATATATATATATATATATATATATATATATATATATATATATATATATATATATATATAAATGCACACACAAACACACACACACACACACACACACATACATATATGTGTAATACATATACATATATATATGCATATATATGTTATATATATAGTCATTTATTCATAAATAGCATGTATACACATTCGTATGTACAAATATATATATAAAATACATATATATATATATATATATATATATATATATATATACACACATACATATAGTCACACATACAGATGAATCTCTCTCACTCTCTCTCTCTCTCTCTCTCTCTCTATATATATATATATATATATATATATATATGTATATATGTATATATATACATATACATATGTGTTTGTATATATATATATATATATATATATATATATATATATGTGTGTGTGTGTGTGTGTGTGTGTGTGTGTAAGTACACACACACACATTCACACACACACACACATATATATATATATATATATAAATATATATATATATATATATATATATAAATATGTGTGTGTGTGTGCGTGTGTGTGTTAGTGTGTGTGTGTGCGTGTGTGTGTGTGTGTGCGTGCGTGCGTGTGTTTGTATACACACATATACAAATACACACACACATGTGTGTATATATATATATATATATATATATATATATATATATATATATATATATATATGTATGGGTGGGTGCTTCATGCTCGGGATGATGTGAAGGGGTTAATGGGCGGCTGTGGGGAGGCAGGCCTTGCCAGTCGGCCCCCCCGAGATAACCACTGGCAACGAACCATGTAGTTGTTGGTGCTGGGGGGAGGGCTAAAGTCCCTCCCACCCAGCAAGAACGGCAGCGTGTGGTTCCCTCTGGGTTGGCGACCGCTGGGACTCGGTTGGGGAGGGGGGGCTACCCACCATCCCAGCTGGGTCCCAGCGGCCGCCAACCTGGCGTGATGGTTGTGGGGGAAAGCCCCAGGGAGCCCTGCAGGTGGATTATGGAGCCTGCAGCCAGCCAACCTCCTCGTTGGGGGTGGCGTCTACCCGGAGTGGGCGCCACCCCTCAGGCAGACTGTCAGGGTGGGGGCTTGGAACCTCCGTTCCCTGCAACAGGACGATCGGTTACCACTACTATCGAGGGATTTGAAGCAGCTGAGAGTTGAGGTAGCTGCTCTCTCGGAGGTGAGAAGACCTGGCAGTGGCAGGATTAGTGTGGGTGGCTACACTTACTACTGGTCGGGCTGCAGCGATGGCCACCATCTCCAGGGAGTAGCCATAGCCATCTCCAGCAGACCACAACCCTCGGTAGTTGAGGTCACTCCAGTCGATGAGCGTATTATGGTATTGAGACTGAAGCTTTCATTTGGCTTCTTCTCTCTTATTGCTGTATACGCTCCTACGGATGTATATAAACTTCAGGTGCACGAGAAGTTTTATGCCAAACTTGCATCTGTGGCAGACAGATGTCCTCGGCAAGATATTCATTTTGTTCTGGGCGACTTCCATGCGGTATCCGGCTGTGATCGAGCTGGCTATGAGATGTTTGTCGGTCCTCATGGCTCAGGAACTGATGCTGGCAGTGAGAATAGCCTCCTTTTCCATGACTTTGCTAGGTCCCAGAAATTGAGGATTTCTGGCTCCTGGTATCAGCGTTCTGACCCATATCGTTGGACTTGGTACAGCAATATGTGTAGTGTGGCCAAGGAGATCGACCACATCCTCGTTAGCACTCGGTGGAGTATCCTCCAGGACTGCAGGGTGTATCGAAGCACCGAGTTCTGTGGAACTTAGAAGGCGTTTGATATGGTGCATTGTGAATCACTCTGGGAGGAATTCCAACAAGGATTATTGGACTAATAGCAAACCTGTATACAGGCACTGAAAGTGCTGTAAAGTGTGGTGGGAGCCTGTCGAGCTTCTTCCGTTAGTTCAGTGGTGAAGCAAGGCTGTGTTCTTGCACCAACACTTTTCAATACTTGCATGGATTGGATACTGGGTACAGCTACTGTCCAAAGTCACTGTGGAGCAACTCTGGGCAATATCAAGGTTACAGACCTTGACTTTGCTGATGATGTTGTCGTTCTCTCTGAATCTCGTGAAACCCTAGTGGCGGCTCTTGATGCATTTAGCAATGAAGCGAAGCACCTGGGGCTAGAGGTCTCCTGGACCAAGACCAAGATCCAGAATTTTTGGGGCTACTAGGAGACCCTGTGCAGTCGGTACGTGCTTGTGGTGAAAACATCGAAGTCACAGAGAGCTTTATATACCTGTCAGACCAGGAAGTCAGTAAACGGATTGGCCTGGCAGCAGTGGTCATGAAATCTCTCAACAAGAGTATTTGGAGATGCCGGTTCATGTGCAGAAGGACCAAGTTACGTGTTTTCAAGGCCCTGATACTGCCAGTTTTACTCTATGGTAGTGAAACTTGGACATTATCTTGTGCTCTGGAATCTATATATATATATATATATGTTTTTTTTTTAACAAGAGTGATTATAAACAAAAGATCATGAACATTCTAAGTGAATCACTATTGAGGTATCAACTCACCTATTATACCTAGAAGACAAATTAAAAAGACTGTTCCGTACCATCAAAGCATCTATTAATGAAAATACTTACAATGTTCTCATAACTTCTGGCTCCAGACCTGGTTTACTCTATGGAATCCCCAAAGTTCATAAACCTAACATTCCTCTAAGACCTATTATTTCTTCGATTGGTACTTTTAACCATAACACTGCAAAAATGTTGATTCCTATCATATCCCGTCTCACCACCAATCAGTACATAATCGAAAATTCTACTACCTTTGCAAATGAAATTACATCCCTTTAAGCTTCAACAACCTATCACCATGGCAAGTTTGGATGTTGAGTCATTATTCACCAATGTTCCCCTTCATGAAACCACAGATTTAATTGTCAACAATCTAAACAGCACACATCTCAATGTATTTGGCCTATCAAAAGATAACTTTAGAAAATTACTTGAAATGGCAACCCATTACTCGGTTTTCACTTTCGATGATTGCTTATACAGTCAAATAGACGGTGTAGCGATGGGTTCCCAATTAGGCCCTTCCTAGGCTAATGCATTCCTTTGTTATCATGAACAGAACTGGCTTGAACAATGTCCGCCTGAATTTAGACCAGTTCATTATCGTCGATACATCAATGATACCTTTCTACTTTTTAAACACCCTTCACACGTTAACCTTTTTCTGAACTATCTTAACTCGAAACACCCGAGCATCAAATTTACCTGTGAGATGCAGGAAAATAAATGATTACCATTTTTGGACACGCTAATCACCTATAACAATGGCACCTTCCACACAAGCATTTACCGAAAGCCAATCTTCACTGGCCTCGGACTTCACTTCCTTTGCTACATTCCATATCTACACAAAATTAACAGCATAAAAACTCTAATCACTCGAGCCTATAACCTGTGTAGCAACTGGTCAACTTTTCATGACGAAATTATTTTTCTTAAGAATTTCTTTGCAACTAAATGGTACCCATTGTTCTTATATGATAAGATTACTAAAACTTTTCTGTGTAAAATATTCTCAAAACAGCCCATTGTCCCTACTGTTTAAAAAGACCATAGATACGTTAAACTACCGTACATGGGTAGTTTAAGCTTTGAAATCAAGAAACAAATAAAATCACTGTTACTAAATAACTACCCTCAAATTAAATTCACTTTTGTATTCACTAACACTAACAATAGAGCCAAATTTCTAAAACTGCCAAGCTCGGTACATGGGATCTACCTCACGATGTTTACGACACCGCATCTTAGAACACAAAGGCAAATCCTTCAGGACTGGCCTACCGCTGAGTAAACCATCTTTCTCGGCAATAAGAGAACACTCGCTACTCCACTCACATCCTTTCTCCTATAGGCCAGTCAATAGGGGAGGAAAAAAGGCCGAATAAGGAAAAAAATCATGGAAAGCTGGAACAAGCTTCATTATCTTTGCAATAGGGTACTTAATAACATATTAATTTTGCACCCCTCTACCGCCACGGATTTGGCCGCCATCTTGGAAAAATGGCGGCGAAAAACAGTTTTTTGCAAATATCTCGCTTAGGACTGAATTTAGCTGAAAGTTTACTGATACAAAAAATAATCTTCATAAAATTTCCTATAAAATCTCCTTTATTCATTTTTTCTATGTATTGCACCGTTTTGGTGCTAGGAGTACGATAATATTTGAATTTAATTTTTTTCCTACCCTTTGCGCCTGAATAGCATGTGGTTATTTGTCTTGCATGTAATTTTCAATAATGCTTCAAGTTTCTAAGCTAACTGTAGTTTTTCTTTTGTTTCAGGACTATGAAAACAGACCCATAGCCTATCAGTGCTTGCTCTATTAAGGGAAAATGTCTTCATTAAAGAAATGCTTCATTTGTGAAGAGGTACACTGAATATGTAAAGAACCACTACAAGAGAAATGCCATTGTTATATTTGATGGATATCCAGAAAATCTAGCAGACAAAAGTACAAAATGTGCTGAGCGTGCTCGGCGAATGATTTGTTCTACCACAGACACAATATTTGATGAAACAATGCCCGTAACAACAAGTCAAACCAGGTTTCTTTCAAATGAGAGAAATAAGAGCCGGCTTATTACAATGCTTACCACTAGACTGATCAATGAGGGTTATACAGTAAAACAGGCTACTGAAGATGCAGACAGATTGATTGTTGCTACTGCTATTGAAGAATCTACCATGGCTGAATCAGTAACAATCGTAGGAGAAGATGTAGACCTCTTAATCATCCTTACAGCCTTGGTTGGATCAAGGACAAATATATACATCTTAAAACCAGGCAGAGGAAATACAGAAAGCAAGCTGTACACACCAACCTCCATGAAATATGGATCAGTCATCAAGGACAACATTCTCTTCTTACATGCATTTAGTGGGTCCGACACTACTTCTGCCTTTTTTAGACAGGGAAAACTTAAGTTCATAAGGCTTATGGAAAAACATGAAGAATTAAAAGATCTTGTTGCTGTCTTTAAAGAACCATCTGCTGAATCTGCAAAGATTGCTGAAGCAGGAAAGAATTTCATTCTTCACTTATATGGGCATAATGAATGTGAATCCCTTTCTGATTTGAGATATGTGTGCTATGCTCAGTCACTCATTAAGAGTAAATTCACTTTGGCTTCTCTGCCTCCTGCAGATGCAGCTGCTCGATTTCATTCCTTACGTACATATCACCAAGTGCAGAAGTGGTTGGGAAATGACTTGTCTCCAACAAATTGGGGTTGGAATGCAACTACAAAAGGATTGGTTCCAGTCACTACAGATAAAGACCCAGCTCCACCAAACCTACTCAACATTGTGTCATGCAAATGTGCTAAAGGTTGCATGACTGCCACCTGCAGCTGTAGAAAGGCAGGATTAAAATGCTCTGTGATATGTGTTTCTTGCAAGGGGCTGTCATGTTCAAACTCTGATGTAATTGATGATGGAGAGGACTGTGACGATCCCCTTGATGCCACATTAGAAAACTTCTTGATGTCAGAGAGTGAAGAAACTCATGGAATAGAATAATCAGAATATACTATAGGAGGGCCAGCGACCCACTCCTAATAAAAAGCAAATACAGTTAAAAAAAACAGTGAACAAACCTCCCTGGGGAGGTTGGTTCATGGCCACCCTGCAAGGGATGAAGGTGTCAGACAAGAGATAGATAGATAGATACATGCCAGGCTGTTATCTTATCTTACAGCCATTCTACAAAAGAACCAAACTACTTGTCATTACTTTCCTATGAAGAAAAATGTGGTTTGCTATACTACCCATGACGAGAAAACCAATGCTATCCTGGAAATCAATACTTCTAATTGTGCAGCAAGAACTGGTAAAGCATTGTTTAAATGGATAACTTCATAATTTGGGTGGATGGTTGGGTGCAAGGGTTGTAACTCTGCCAGTGAGCATTCACGGTCTGTCC
>NC_061835.1:15015723-15023223 GCF_019202785.1 Penaeus chinensis
ACTCAGGCTATCCTTCAGTAAAATATTAGTAATTAACTCAGGTTGGAGGTTTCCTTCGGGTTTCCTGATTCATGTCAAGGGACAGTAGTTGTTTTCATTTTTTTTTTTTTTTTCGTTTAACATATTGGAGACAACAATTCTGAAAGAATATATAACTGTATATGTATATGTATATATATGTGTGTGTGTGTGTGTGTGTGTGTGTGTGTGTGTGTGTGTGTGTGTGTGTGTGTTTGTGTGGGTATGTGTGTATGTGCGTGTGTGTGTGTATATGTATACATAAAAGTAATATTTTGAAAATTTACCCCAACACCTCTCCTGTACGCACACACACACACACACACACACACACGCACACACACACACACACACACACACACACACACACACACACACACACACATACACACACACGTACACACACACACCCAACATATACATGTAAGTCATTTTCTACAACTATCTGTCTCACCCTTCGTAGATACTCCTGTATATGCTCTTTCTTCGCTTGTCCCGCCATGTCCAGGGCGCTGTTGCCGTTCATGTCACGAAGGGAAGCCCTCAAGCCAGCCTCTGTGACAAGCCACTTGACGGCGTCCAGGTGATTGTACCTGACAGCGTAGTGGAGCGCCGTCAAGCCTCGCTGAGTGGCGGCCTGGAGGTCAAACTCGCTCTCTTTCAGGACCTCCAGCATCTTCACGTGGCCTCCGATCGCAGTGTAGTGGACCGCGCGAAGACCTGTGGACATTATTGGTATATATATATATATATATGACGTATATGACGCGTTGGGTCTGAAAATTGAATGTTTTTGGTTTTAAAAGGATCTTGCGATTCTGTTCTTTCGTTTCTTAGAAGGACTGAGCAAATAGCAGTCCCCTTTCAGCCTGTAGCGAGCGGTGTTTCACGGGGTGTCGAATCCTAATCGATCTCGATATATATATACATGTATATACATATATATAAGTATAAAAGTATTTAACATATACAGTATATAAAGTATATATACACACACACATATATATTTATATATCATATATATATATATATATATATATATATATATATATATGTATAGATATATAAGTATATAAGTATACAACATATACATAGGTATAAATACATACATATGCACACACACACGTACACACACACACACACACACATATACATATTGATACATAGATAGATCGATATAAGTATATAATAAAAAATATATATATATATACGTATTTCTATCAATCTATCTATCTATGTGTGTATATATATGTATATATATTCATATACATATACATATACATGAACATAAACACTGTAACGTGTACACGAAGATGAAAAGGAAAACAGCCTCAATAAGAAATGAAAATTAATCGTGACGTTCCGAACTCTCCACGTTCCATTTCGGTTCATTATTCGTCTGATCAGGAACTCGTGAAGAGTTCGAAACTTTACGGTTCATTTTTATTTCTTATTGTGGCAGTTTTCCTTTTCATATATATATATATATATATATATATATATATATATACATATACATGTATATATATTTATATATATGTATATATATATACTTATTTATTTACACATTTATATTCATATATATATTTGATTAGTTTAATCCCACACTTTTTTTTTTCGATACCATGGGCAGTTAGATTCATTCATAGCCTTCGGTGTCCACACACAAGATTGGGGGGAAACTACGCCGCTCCACGTGCCTTATTAGACACTACACCTTATACAATCTTATTGAGGAATTCAGGTTGGCGATTTCTCTCGGAATTTCCTTCGCCAAGAAGAAGTTGTTACCTTTATTATTTCCCTTGGCACAGAGGGCGTCTATGTCATGGTGTGGTATCAGCTGCCTCAGGGCCTCCACGTCGCCCTTGACTAAAATGCGACTGACCTTCGCCCGCTGTGGAGAGAAAAGGAACATGGAAAGCCCCGAGGAGGAGGGACCCGGACTCTTTCGGTAACAATTCTATGCGTTGATAAAAATAAAGGATATTAACATACCAGAGCAATTAGTATTATCAAGCTGTTTACATTCAAAAGACTGCAACGTTATAAAGTATAAACGTTTCTCTCCGTTTCGATCGGACATCAGAGAAGACGTTAGTAACCCCCCCCCCCTCCCCTTATTGGAACACCTCCCGATCGCCAACTTGTTCCGAAGCAGTTGATCTACACAGAATATCAGCTTTCTTTTCGTACCTCCAGTCTTTTCGAAGTTCTGGTTTTGAAATTCAAGGCTGGTGTGAGTGCTACAGTTGAGCACAGCTACATTCGCAGGCTAGATTGAGAACAAGAATATCAGAGAGTAAAATGCAGTTTATTTTCTGACCATTGTCCTGTAACCCACTTTCGTCCACGTGGCTGATCAGCTGACCTCATAAACACTACTTTGGTCACCGGAAATCTTAGGAGTAATATTTCAGCTATGGCATCTGGATATCTGACTTCTATTCATTCAAGATGTTGCAGTAGTAAGCGGTTGAAACGCAAAAGCAAACTTCACGAAGAGTTTTGAGTTCTGTCACAGCTAAATAATGAACCTCTTATATATAGGTAGGTTTTAGCCTAGAAATAATGCGGCATATACATACTAAATACTAAAATCGGTGCAGACAAATCGGGCACTATTTCACCAGTACCTGAACATCCATCGTGTTCTATATGCCCTTTTCCCTTCATTTTTATACCAAACGACACTGTTCACTGTATAAGATTTATGAACAAAGCAGTCACTTACCTCTGCTCTCAGACCCGTATGGCCATTTATCCACTGCACCACACGGTTCTGCTGCGCTCCCACTGCTCTGTCCTCCGGTGTCTTCTTCTTCCCATCCAGGTCGTCGATTTTTGCTCCATTGTGCGTGAACCATTTGACTGCCTCCAGGTTGCCCGACTCAGCAGCCAGATGCAGTGGCGACGACCCATCTGCGTTGCGTTTGTTTACTTCGCATCCTTTCTCTTTCAACTTCTCCAATATTCTAGTGGACGCGATCCTTGCGGCCACGTGAAGCAACCAGTCGCCTGGGTGAAAGGATACGTAGGAATGATGATATTGGTGATGATACAGTGATGTTAAAGGCAGTTATATTGTGAACTATCATCATTACTCTTGTTGTTTTCATTGCCCTCCTCCTCCTCATCATAATTTCTATCGTTGGCAATGATAGTATTATTATGATGGCTAAGTATGATGTCAGCTCAAGGTATAGACAAATGTATATATTTTGACGTTACAAGCGGATTCAACATACTCTTTGTGACTTTCAAAGTACCAGCGTTCTCTAAATATCCTCGGAAACAATACGAACAAATCGTTAAAAAGGTTTCCATACAGTTCACCATTTTCAGCCTGTCTACTCAGAGTCACTCATGCACCTACCTGATGCATCCACAATATGCACTGAAGCTCCTGCATTCAATAGCATTTTGACGATCTCGCAGTTATTTTTTCTCACAGCAATATGGAGTGGTAAGTTATCTGTGGAATAGATAATGCTCCTATTAAGATGAATGCCCTAAAGATGATAATATATAGCTTTATTAGTTTTAATATGTCTAGAATTATTAATACCACTTTTACTTAACTTCTCTGGAAGATTCCAACTGACCAAGCTAAATGAAAAGAATAGATCTCGTGAGAAAAATATATTTCAACTGCTTCTGGTGGATCGTTCTCATATACTTGAAACTGCAGTTAATACAATCAGCTGTAGTTGAAAAAGTAAAACATGCGGAAGGAGAAGGTGAATTGGTCAAAATTGGGTCAGGGCATACTGGATTTGGGAGTTCCTCGCCATATTAATAGTGGACAGATGCGTATGCAATACAAATATAAATAGTGGTGTTTATTCGGTTGGTAGTTAATCAGAACATTGAAAAAAAAAAAAAATATATATATATATTTGTTTGCATATATATTTATATGCATATAAGGATAAGGATAAGTATATGCTAAGCTGAGCGCCGCCCGGGCTATGCCCATGAGGGGAGCCCGGCCTGTGTCGACTAATGCCGACTCGCTAACGTGTGTCAGCTGGTGCTGACTCGATTGAGTTTAGTCCTTACCCGCCGTGGTGTCCAGACACAGCAGGAACCTCCAGGCGACAATTGCAACTTAGTACCACTGTACTAGTCCGGAGACTTATGCATATAAGTGACACTAACTGATTACAAATGTTCTTGAAAGTCATCCGTAAAGTGATCCTAACTCATGACACAAGTGATCAATGCAGCTGCTTCTCATCAAATTATCAGTGAATATATATGTATATGTGTTATGCACATGTTTTCACACACGCACATCACATATATATGCGTGTGTTTATTTTGTACTTGTGCTGGCGTATATGTACCATTGTTCTCTTGAATTCATGTTATAGTAACACCAATTTATGGACACATTATTTTTATATTATTTTTTTCTTTTTGGATCTCTGATGATGGTGTTAAGTTCCGAAACGTATGATATATAAAAAAAATGTTTGTGGCATCACTGGCTCTACTTAACCTGCTTATGATTCCCCCGAGAACAACCTACAACTTAAATTTATACATACCAACATATATGTGTGTGTATATATATATAAGATGTACTTGTGTGTGTTTGTTTGTGAGTGTGTGTTTGTTTATTTGTGTGTGTGTGTATGAGTGTGTATGTGTCTGTTTATATAAAATTATATATATATGTGTGCGTGTGTGTATGTGTTTGTGTTAGTTCCAGCATCCAGAATATGTAATCTTTGTTTCGACATTGCATCTCTGTCAGAACTATGTGAATTACATAGATTTGTTGCATTTAAATATTGCTTTGTGGTTATGATACATACACTGAAGAAAGTCTAGTTTAAGGAAAATACATATGTTAATATCCTGTTAATAAGAGACACGCTGGAGAATAATGATGCTTCAGTACTCACGTGATTCGTCTTTCAAATGCACATTGGCTTTATATTTCAGCAGAAGACCGGCAGAAGTGATATCATTCATCTCTATGGCGGTGTGAAGAGGGGTCGCTCCTGCAAAACGCCGTGGCTGGTTTACATTCATTTTATAAAGCTTTGTCCAAAATGTGAGGCGTCTTTGTATACCTATTCCACTCAATACATTTCCATATGTTGCAAATTGAAAGGGAATGATTGGAGCATGTTAGTTTGTTACTCAAGATGAGAGACAGTCAACAACTGGAAAAGTCAGTAATGAGTTGGATCTGATTTTTTGTTTTATTGTTATTTTTCTCAAGACTAGCTTTTCCTAAAATGTGCTATACTTGATGATTATTTTTGTATTATTGTTTTAATTATCATTATTATTATTATTATTACTACTATTATCATCATTATGATGTCATTATGATTATAATTATTATTATCATTAATGTCATTATTACTACTATAATAATGATCATTAATGTTTCTGGTATTAATATTATAGTAATCATTATTGTCATTATTTTTACCAGTAAAATTATCATTATTTCAAGCTAAGTGACTTCAAAGTGCAGTTCTCATCGACCTCGAGCTTAACCTACCTGTCCCGTCTGTCACATTCGGTCTTGCCTGTTTCTCAAGAAGCAACTTCACGATGTCAGGGGAATTCTTTCTAATAGCAATATGTAGCGGTGTTCTCCCTACGAAGACAAAACATAAAGATCACGAAAAGGAAATTCCACATCAGTTCATAACCCACCAAATGCCCCGAAAATCCGACCACTTACCCGCATTGGAGAGATCTCGCACGTTAGCGTCAGCTCCCCTAGTACACAGCAGCTCTACGATCGCCAGAGAACCCTGTTCAGTGGCGAGGTGGATGGGTTTCTTTGCGTCGTTTTTATTGCCATCGGGAGACGCCCCTTGGTCCAGAGCTGCTTTGCTGGCCAACACGTCTCCCGCTGCGATGGCTCGAACCTGAGGGAAATGTTCCCAGGGAAGGTTTTAGCTCTCTTGGTGGGTCAGTAGACATTCATTCAGAACCTCTGCTTCTATCTCTCTCTTTTTCTCGCATTTTTTTCTCTTTCTCGTATTCTCTCTCTATCTAACTCTCTCTCTCTCTCTCTCTCTCTCTCTCTCTCTCTCTCTCTCTCTCTCTCTCTCTCTCTCTCTCTCTCTCTCTCTCCCTCTCTCTCTCTTTCTCTATCTTTCTCTATCTCTCTCTCTCTCTCTCTCTCTCTCTCTATCTATCTATCTATCTATCTCTTGCATTCTCTCTTTCTCTCTCGCATTCTCTCTCTCTCTCTCGCATTTTCTCTCTCTCTCTCTCTCTCTCTCTCTCTCTCACACACATTATCTCTTTCTCTCTCTTTGTGTGTGTGTGTGTCTGGGAACGCCCCCGTACGTCTGTGTGATAACATTTTAGTTATGTTTTATATCAGAGATCAAATATGTATATTATTTTCATATTCTCAACATTTATAACCAGTTATAAAAACAGACAAAATAACTGACTTACGAGCATTCCGCCCATGGCTATAATGCTCCGATCCCTGCTTCTTCTTGTCTCGGTAGAGTAAAGGCCACTTCGGCAGGTGCGCAGATAACGATTAACGCATTTATATTATCTATCATTCAATCATTTTTTAAATTTTTTTTTATTTAAATACATCCTTTACTGAATGAAGGATTATACTTATTTAGTTAAGAGGCTTCTCCAGCAACGATACAGTTACAGAGATGTAGACACATGCACAAGGATATCACTATTATTAACTTTATTTCACTTTTCCACCTCAAATATCTGAAACCCATATGCTATCGTGCCTTGCTTCGTAATATTCGGAAATAAACTGAATCAGATCCTTAGTAAACAGTTTTTTTCCCCTTCAAGAGAATTCAATCTAAGTCTCAGTGCACAGTATAAACCTTTCCACCAAAAGTACACAATATAAAGCTTTCCTCCAGAAGGGCACAGTATAAGTCTTAATACAGTGGAGCAAGTCTTCCTCCAAACGCCTCCACCTGTAGTGAGTCAGGGTCCATCCTCAAAACCACTCGGAGCGCAAGTGGCAGGGAGAGCAGCACCAATAGATAAGAAAAATGTTATCTAGTGATAACATTATTAACCTCCCCGATATCAGCTTGTAACGATCTTTTTTTTATTGCGTGTAAATTATCTTGAAAGTGGAAAGGCGAGACAGGAACGCCAATGATGGATTTTGGAATTTTCATACATGCATACATACATACTTACGTATATATGTATATATATGTATGTATATATATATATATATATATATATATATATATATATATATATAAACACACACACACACACAAACATCCACATACACATAGATACAAACACACAGACACACACATTTATATATACATATATACATATATATATATATATATATATATATATATATATATATAAACATACATACATACATACATACATACATATATATATATATATATATATATATATATATATATGTGTGTGTGTGTGTGTGTGTGTGTGTGTGTGTGTGTAAATAAATAAATATATATT
>NC_061835.1:15028223-15055723 GCF_019202785.1 Penaeus chinensis
GCATGACGGTAAACTGCACCCAGGGTTCCCTTGAGAGGGAGGGGACCCTGCAGCTCCTCCCTTGCCAGGAGGCATGCTGGTTTGTTGCGTAGTATTTGCATGGAGGCATATTGCATATATTCGATATCTGTTTGTGTTGCATGACTGTCCCGTCTACGATAACTCAGCCACAGGGTTAGTCGATCAGACTATGTTCCCATGCCCAATGCACAGGAAAGTTGTTTGCTCTGCTTGTATGCTTGTCGTATGAGTGTTTGCATTGTTTGTGAGTCTGCACCCCGTTGATGTTTTGCTACTGTTTGCATTGAACCGATGTTGCCATTCCTTGAGCACTTGTTTGCATGACTCTTTCTTAATTTGCAATGCGTGAGTGTTTGTCTGTTTGCATAGGATGCATGTTTCTGTGAGTATTGAGTAAGTGTTTGAATGTCTGCGGTGCATGAATGGTTGGGAATCGAACGGACTGGTCAGGTGCCAGTGTCAAACCTGGATAGATGGATAGGTTTTGATAGTGGCATACGTATCCAAGGGAGTGAGTGTTGAGTGAGTATATTGAATAAGTGGTATGTTTTGAGTAAATGTTGAGTGAGTGTGTTGAGTGAATGTGTTGAATTTCTTGAGTGAGTTTCATGAGTGAATGTGCTGAGTGGATGTGTTGAGTAGATGTGCTGAGTGAATGAGTTGAGTGAGTATGTTGAGTGAATGTGTAGAGTTGCATGACTGGTCCGTCTGTCATAACCCAGCCACCGAAGGAGTCGAACAGACTGCTCAGGTGCCAGTGCCAAGCCTGGATAGATGGGGAGGTCTGGCAGCAAAAATGGGACTGACTAAGCGTGAAGAGAGAAATAAAGTGAATGTGTTGAGTGAATGTGCTTATGTCTATGTTGCCATAATCCAACCACCGGGGAATCGAACGGACTGGTCACGTGCCAGTGCCAAACCTGGGTAGATGGATAGGTTTTGATAGTGGCATACGGATCCAAGGGAGTGAGTGTTGAGTGAGTATATTGAATTAGTGTTTGTTTGTTTGTTTGATTATGTGTGTGTCTGCGTTAAGTGAATGTGCTGAGTGAGTGTGCTGAGTGAATGTTGAGGGAGAGTGTTGAGTGAGTATAATGAATGAGTGGTATGTTTTGAGTGAATGTTGTGAGTGTGCTGAGTGAATGTGTTCGCCTTTCTGCGTGTGTTGCATGAGTGTTGTTTGCATTGTGTGGCTATTTATGTGTTGCTTCAGTACATGAAGAAGGAATTGTGTAATTTAAAACAAGAAGAGGGCAGTGTGAAACTATGGGAAAAGACCGTTGTCAGAACAGCAAGAGAGGCGTCTGAGGCGGACTTTTTCAGGGTCGAGCGTGTCCAGCGACCGGAGTTGTGGCGCCGAATCTGTCGCGGTTTCAGATGAGTACACATTTTCGTATGTCTGTATGCACGTATGCACTGTATGTTAGATTTATGTTTACGTTTATATTTGTATTTATTCATTGCGCTTGTCCTGGGCATGACAGTAAACTGCACCTAGGGTTCCCTAGAGCAAGAAGGGGGCCCTGCAGGTCCTCCCGTGCCAGGAGACATGCTGGTCTGTATGGGTGAGTAGTACCTCTATTCCATATCTTTATATTGGTTGTCTGTTTGCTTGCATGCATTTTGGAATGACGTTTCTGTATATATGTATGTTCCCATATGTAGGGCAGATGAAGACTGCATTGCACATATGTTTGTCGTATGAATGTTTGTGTTTTTTTGTAAGTTTGCCCTTTTTATATTTTGTTTCTGTTTGCACTGCCCGGAGGCTTGTTTCCATTCCTTGATCGTTTGTTTGTTTCGACTTCTTTCACTGTTTCTTCATTTGCACTGCATGGCTGTTTGACCTTCTCCATTGCAAGAACAAAGGTCTATTTGCATTGGATTTGTCTATTTGCTTAGGGCGAACGTTTCTGTGTGCGTTTGCATGTTTGCTTTGCATGAATGATATCTTAAATGTGTTGAGTGTGTATATTGAATGAATGTGTTGAGTGAGTATACTGAGTGTGTTGAGTGGGTGGAATGAATATATTGTGTGAATATATTGAATGAATGTGTTGAATGAGTTTGGTAAGTGAGTATGTTGAGTGAGTATGAGTGAATATGTTGAGTGAGTACACATTTTCGTATATCTGTATCCTCACGTATTTACTGTATGTTAGATTTGTCCTGGGCATGACTGTAAACTGCACGCAGGGTTCCCTTGTTTCTTGCATGCCAGTTTGAATGATGTGTCTGTATATCTGAGTGAATGTGTTGAGTGAATGTGTTGAGTGAATGTGTTGAGTGAATGTGTTGAATGAATGTGCTGAGTGGATGTGTTGAGTGGATGTGCTGAGTGGATGTGATGAGTGGATGTGCTGAGTGAATGAGTTGAGTAAGTGTGTGAGTGAATGTGCTGAGTTGCATGACTGGTCCGTCTGTCATAACCCAGCCACCGAAGGAGTCGAAAGACTGCTCAGGTGCCAGTGCCAAGCCTGGATAGATGGGGAGGTCTGGCAGCAAAAATGGGACTGAATGGGCTTGAAGAGAGGAATAAAGTGAATGTGTTGAGTGAATGTGCTGAGTGAATGTGTTGAGTGAATGTGTTGAGGGAAAGTGTTGAGTGGATGTGCTGAGTGAATGTGTTGAGTGTGTTGAGTGAATATGCTGAGTAGATGTGTTGAGTGAATGTGTTGAGGGAAAGTGTTGAGTGGATGTGCTGAGTGAATGTGTTGAGTTTCTTGAGTGATTATATTGTGTGTGTTGAGTGTGTTGAGTGAATGTTTGAATGCTTACATGACTGTCTGAGTTTCATGAATGTTTGTGTTGCAAGACTGCTTCTATTTCGGCGCAAACAGAAGCGTGTCCCGGGTGTGGGGCAGGCGTTGCAATCCACCCAAGAAGCGAAAACAAGAAGAGGGCAGTGTAAGGCTACAGAAAAGAACGTTGTCAGAACAGCAAGAGAGGCGTCCAAGGCGGATTTCTACAGGGTCGAGCGCCTCCACGTGGCGCCGAATCTGTCGCGGGTTCAGATAAGAACACATTTTCGTATGTTTGTATGCACGCGTGTTAACTGTATGTTAGATTTATGTTTAAGTTTATGTCTGCGTATTTGTATTTATACATTGCGCTTGTCCTGGGCATGACAGTAAACTGCACCCAGGGTTCCCTTGAGAGGGAGGGGATCCTGCAGCTCCTCCCGTGGCAGGAGGCATGGTCTGTTGCGTAGTATTTGCGTGGAGGCATTTTGCGTCCATTCCATTTCTTTATATTTGTCCTCTGCTTTCTTGAATGCATGTTGGAATGATGTTGCGCGAATGTCTGTTTGCATTGCACAAATGCTTCTGTCTGTGTTGCATGACTGCCCCGTCTGCCATAATCCAACCACCGTGGAATCGAACGGACTGGTCAGGTGCCAGTGGCAAACCTGGATAGATGGATAGGTTTTCATAGTGGCATACGTATCCAAGGGAGTGGTCGTTGAGTGAAAGTGTTGAGTGAGTATATATTGAATGAGTGTTTGTTTGTTTCTTTCTTCCTTTATGTATGTATGTGCGTTGAGTGATTGTGCTGAGAGATTGTGTTGAGTGAATGTTGAGGGAGAGTGTTGAACGAGGGTCCATTTATATTGCGTGAACGTTTCTGTGTAGATTGTGTGAGTTGTACGTTTGCTTTGCATGAATTCTTATTTGCGTATTGCATGAGTGTTGTGTTGCAGGTATGTTTGTGTTTGTGTTTTTTGCAACTTGCTTTGTTTGTTTGCATTACATAAATGCTTCTGTCTGAGTTGCATGACTGTTCCGTCTGTCATAACCCAGCCACTGAAGGAGTCGAACAGACACTGCTCAGGTGCCAGTGCCAAGCCTGGATAGATGGGGAGGTCTGGCAGCAAAAATGGGACTGACTGGGCGTGAAGAAAGGAATAAAGTGAATGTGTTGAGTGAATGTGTTGAGTGGATGTGCTGAGTTAATGTGTTGAGTGGATGTGCTGAGTGAATGTGTTGAGTGAATGTGTTGAGTGGATGTGCTGAGTGAATGTGTTGAGTGGATGTGCTGAGTGAATGTGTTGAGTGAATGTGTTGAGTGGATGTGGTGAGTGAATGTGTTGAGTGGATGTACTGAGTGAATGTGTTGAGTGGATGTGCTGAGTGAATGAATTGCGTTTCATAAATGTTTCTGTATTCGGCTTTCTGCGTGTGTTGCATGAGTGTTGTTTGCATTGTGTAGCTATTTATGTGTTGCTTCAGTACGTATCACGTTGATTTAATTGTATATAGGCATTGCAAAGTTGTTTGTTGCATACGTTTTTTGCATTGCGTCTTTGCAATGTATGTCTCTTGCAATGCACACATTTGCGTTGTATGTATGTTTGCATTACATCTGGCTTTGTTTCGTCTGTTTGTTTGCATGGGATGGCTTTGCGGTTTATGTCTGTTTGTACTGCATATATATTTGCATTGTACGTCTGTCTGCACTGAATGCGTTTGTATTTTTAAGGCCTTGAATTACTTGTCTAGAAAGAAAGACATCTCGTTTGTCGATCTTCCTTTCTATTTGAGGATTTTCTTTCTCAGGATAAAGTACGATATCATGACTTTCAGGATAAAGAGGGGTTGGGGGTGATAGATGTCCCATCTTCTCAGAGTTCGAGGAGGATTTTCGGCGCAAACAGAAGCGGGTCCCGGGTCGGGGGCAGGCGTTGCAATCCATCCAAGAAGCGAAAACAAGAAGAGGGCAGTGTAAGGCTACAGAAAAGAACGTTGTCAGAACAGCAAGAGAGGCGTCTGAGGCGGATTTCTACAGGGTCGAGCGCCTCCACGTGGCGCCGAATCTGTCGCGGATTCAGATAAGTACACATTTTCGTATGTTTGTATGCACGCGTGTTATCTGTATGCTAGATTTATGTTTACGTTTATGTCTGTATCTTTGTATTTATCTATTGCTATTGTCCTAGGCATGACAGTAAACTGCGCCCAGGGCTCCCTTGAGCAAGGAGGGGGGCCCTGCAGCTCCCCCCGTGGCAGGAGGCATGCTGGTCAGTAGCGTACTATGTTCCCATGCCCAATGCACAGGAGAGTTGTTTGCACTGCTTGTATGCTTGTCGTATGAATGTTTGCATTGTTTGTGAGTTTGCACCCGGTTGATGTTTTGCTACTGTTTGCATTGAACCGATGTTGCCATTCCTTGAGCACTTGTTTGCATGTTTTTTTCTTAATTTGCACTGCGTGAGTGTTTGTCTGTTTGCATAGGATGTATGTTTCTGTGAGTATTGAGTAAGTGGTTGAATGTCTGCGGTGCATGAATGGTTGGGAATCGAACGGACTGGTCAGGTGCCAGTGCCAAACCTGGATAGATGGATAGGTTTTGATAGAGGCATACGTATCCAAGGGAGTGAGTGTTGAGTGAATGTGTTGAATTTCTTGAGTGAGTTTCATGAGTGAATGTGCTGAGTGGATGTGTTGAGTGGATGTGCTGAGTGAATGAGTTATGTTAGATTTGTCCTGGGCATGACTGTAAACTGCAGGCAGGGTTCCCTTGTTTCTTGCATGCCAGTTTGAATGATGTGTCTGTATATCTGAGTGAATGTGTTGAATGACTGTGCTGAGTGGATGTGTTGAGTGGATGTGCTGTGCGAATGAATTGAATAAGTGTGTTGAGTGAATGTGCTGAGTTGCATGACTGGTCCGTCTGTCATAACCCAGCCACCGAAGGAGTCGAACAGACTGCTCAGGTGCCAGTGCCAAGCCTGGATAGATGGGGAGGTCTGGCAGCAAAAATGGGACTGACTAAGCGTGAAGAGAGAAATAAAGTGAATGTGTTGAGTGAATGTGTTGAGTGAATGTGCTTATGTCTATGTTGCCATAATCCAACCACTGGGGAATCGAACGGACTGGTCAGGTGCCAGTGCCAAACCTGGATAGATGGATAGGTTTTGATAATGGCATACGGATCCAAGGGAGTGAGTGTTGAGTGAGTATATTGAATTAGTGTTTGTGTGTTTGTTTGATTATGTGTGTGGCTGCGTTGAGTGAATGTGCTGAGTGAGTGTGTTGAGTGTACTGAGTGAATGTTGAGGGAGAGTGTTGAGTGAGTATATTGAATGAGTGGTATGTTTTGAGTAAATGTTGAGTGAGTGTGTTGAGTGGATGTGCTGAGTGAATGAGTTGAGTGAGTGTGTTGAGTGAATGTGCTGAGTTGCATGACTGGTCCGTCTGTCATAACCCAGCCACTGAAGGAGTCGAACAGACTGCTCAGGTGCCAGTGCCAAGCCTGGATAGATGGGGAGGTCTGGCAGAAAAAATGGGACTGACTGGGCGTGAAGAGAGAAATAAAGTGAATGTGTTGAGTGAATGTGCTGAGTGGATGTGTTGAGTGAATGTGCTTATGTCTATGTTGCCATAATCCAACCACCGGGGAATCGAACGGACTGGTCACGTGCCAGTGCCAAAGCTGGATAGATGGATAGATTTTGTTAGTGGCATACGGTTCCAAGGGAGTGAGTGTTGAGTGAGTATATTGAATGAGTGTTTGTGTGTTTGTTTGATTATGTGTGTGTCTGCGTTAAGTGAATGTGCTGAGTGAGTGTGCTGAGTGTACTGAGTGAGTGTGCTGAGTGAATGTTGAGGGAGAGTGTTGAGTGAGTATAATGAATGAGTGGTATGTTTTAAGTGAATGTTGAGTGAATGTGCTGAGTGAATGTGTTCGTCTTTCTGCGTGTGTTGCATGAGTGTTGTTTGCATTGTGTGGCTATTTATGTGTTGCTTCAGTTCGTATCACGTTGATTTAATTGTATGTAGGCATTGCAAAGTTGTTTGTGTCACACGTTTTTTGTACTACGTCTTTGCAATGTATGTCTCTTGCAAAGCACACATTTGCTTTGTATGTATGTTTGCATTTTATCTGGCTTTGTGTCGTGTGTTTGTTTGCATGGGATGGCTTTGCGCTTTATGTCTGTCTCAGCCGAGGACACGCCCACAGGTGTCGCAGTGGAGGACTGACCTAACATCAAGAGAGGGATAAAAAGGGCCGGTGTGTTCCTTTATCCAAGGATATGTTCGGAGGAGAGGCTTCGCAAGGAACCGAGGGGGTGGTGGGGGTGATAGATATCCCATCTTCTCAGAGTTCGAGGAGGGTTTTCAGCGCACACACACATGCACACACACACACACACACACACACACACACACACACACACACACACACACACACACACACACACACACACACACACACACACACACACACACACACACACATGCGCATACTCATACACACACTCATACACACAGCCATACACACATACACACACACACACGCCCATATGCACAAACACACA
The DNA here is from genome assembly GCF_019202785.1 of Penaeus chinensis. Taxonomy (NCBI): domain Eukaryota; kingdom Metazoa; phylum Arthropoda; class Malacostraca; order Decapoda; family Penaeidae; genus Penaeus; species Penaeus chinensis. The sequence continues at coordinate 15,035,563 of NC_061835.1, forward strand.
CACACACACACACACACACACACACACACACACACACACACACACACACACACACACACACACATGCATACACACACACACACACAGACACACACACACACACACACACACACACACACACACACACACACACACACACACACACACACACACACACACACACACACACACACACACACACACACACACTCACACACACACACACACATATATAACACACACACACACACACACACACACACACACACACACACACACACACACACACACACACACACACACACACACACACACACGGGGAAAGTTCTAGGGTAGTGAAATCTCGCCTCGTCTGATCTCCAGGGAAGGAGAGGCGCCTTCTGCAGAGCGGCGCCGACGCAAGCGGGGATTCACGGCGACCGCAGTTGAGGCGCCGAATCAGTCACAGGTTCAGGTAAGTACACATTTTTGGATGTCTGTATCCTCGTGAGTTGTTTGTTAGATTTGTGGTTACGTTTGTCCGTCTATTTGTATTTATCCTTTGCCCTTGTCCTGGGCATGACGGTAAACTGCACCCAGGGTTCCCTTGAGAGGGAGGGGACCCTGAAGTTCCTCCCATGCCAGGAGGCATGCTGGTTTGTTGCGTAGTATTGCGTGGAGGCATTTTGCGTCCATTCCATTTCTTTATATTTGTCCTCTGCTTGCTTGAATGCCTGTTGAAATGATGTTGCGCGAAGGTCTGTTTGCATTGCTCAAATGCTTCTGTCTGTGTTGCATGACTGTCCCGTCTACGATAACCCAGCCACTGCATTGAACCGATGTTGCCATTCCTTAAGCCCTTGTTTGCATGGCTCTTTCTTCATTTGCACTGAGTGAGTGTTTGTCTGTTTGCATAGGATGTATGTTTCTGTGAGTATTGAGTAAGTGTTTGAATGTCTGCGGTGCATGAATGGTTGAGTGTGTTGGTTGAATTGAGTTGTTGAGTGAATGAGTTTTTGTATGTTTGCTTTGGATGAATTTTGTGTATTATGAGTGAATACTTTATTCGCATATTGTATGAATGTTATGTTGCATTGTTGTTTGTGGGTTGCAAGTTTATTTATCTGTTTACATTGCATAAATGCTTAAGTCTATGTTGCATGACTGACCCGTCTGCCATAACCCAACCACCGGGGAATCGAACGGACTGGTCACGTGCCAGTGCCAAACCTGGATAGATGGATAGGTTTTGATAGTGGCATACGTATCCAAGGGAGTGAGTGTTGAGTGAGTATATTGAATGAGTGTTTGTTTGTTTGTTTGTTTGTTTATGTGTGTCTACGTTGAGTGAATGTGTTGAGTGAGTGTGCTGAGTGAATGTTGAGGGAGAGTGTTGAGTGAGTCTTTCGGACAACTCTGGTCTCTGGAGTCGAGCGACTCCAGAGACCAGAGTTGTGGCGCCGAATCTGTCGCGGGTTCAGATAAGTACACATTTTCGTATGTATGTATGCACGTGTGTTTACTGTATATAGATTTATGTTTACATTTATGTTTGTATATTTGTATTTATCAATTGCCCTTGTCCTGGTCATGACGGTAAACTGCACCCAGGGATCCCTTGAGCAAGGAGGGGGCCCTGCAGCTCCTCGCGTGCCAGGAAGTATGCTGGACTGTTGTGTAGTATTGCGTGGAGGCATATTGCGTCTATTTCATACTTTATGTTATGTCTGTTTGTTTGTATGCATGTTGGAATTATATAGTTAGGTCAGAAGAAATTCTGCTACCACTAACCATGTAAGTAAGGTGGTACAACCTACAGCATTGACGAATCGTCGGCGTCTAAACCGGTAACCCCAACCCTCGTGGATGAGGAGGGCGCAGTTAGGCTCCCCGTGGGGTTAAAAACAAGACCTTGCTGAAGGCTTCGGCCACCCAGGTATGACTTTGAGGTGTAGTGGCATTGCCATTCAACCTACTTGCCTGTTTGCATTGCGAGAGTGATTGTCTGTTTGCATAGTATGGACGTGTCTCTGTGTATTAAGTGAGTGTTTGCTTTGCATGAATGGTTCTGTATGTGTTGCGTAACTGTTATAACCCAGCCACCGGGAGTAGAACAGGCTGCTCAGGTGCCAGTACCAAGCCTGGATAGATGGGAAGGTCTGGCAGAAGAGGAGAACTGGATATAAAGAGAGACATCTCGTTTGTTGATCCCTCTTCCAATTTAAAGATAAAGGATAAGGTTTCCATGGCATAACTTACAGGATAAAGGGTGGGGGGAGGGGATTAATATCCCATCTTCTCAGAGTTCGAGGAGTGTTTTCGGCTGTTGGACAGACGTCGCAGAACACCCAGGTCCTTAACGGATATCTTCCTGGCGATGAAGAAGGAATTGTGTCATTTAAAACAAGAAGAGGGCAAGGAGAGGGCAGCGTAAAACGATGGGAAAAGACCGTTGTCAGAACAGCAAGAGAGGCGCCTGAGGCGGATTTCTACAGGGTCGAGCGACTCCACGTGGCGCCGAATCTGTCGCGGGTTCAGATAAGTACACATTTTCGTATGTTTGTATGCACGCGTGTTAACTGTATGTTAGATTTATGTTTACGTTTATGTCTGTATATTTGTATTTATCCATTTACTTGTCCTGGGCATGACAGTAAACTGCACCCAGGGTTCCCTTGAGCAAGGAGGGGGCCCTGCAGTTGGAATGGCATGTCTGTGTTGCCATGTCCAATGCACAGATAAGTTGTTTGCATTGCATGTATGTTTGTCGTATGAATGTTTGCAATGTTTGTGAGTTTGCACTTCGTTGATGTTTTGTTTCTGTTTGCAGTGCACGAAGGCGTTTTCCATTCCTTGAGCATTTGTGTGCTTTGAGTTGCATGGCTGTTTCTCTTCTTGGACTATAACACCACGTGAGTGTTAGTTTGTTTGCAAAGGAGGATTTTTTTGCTGTGCGTATTACATGAGTGCGTGTCTGTTTGGTTTGCACGAATTCATCTACGTGTGTTGAGTGAGTGTGGTGAGTATATTACGTGAGCATATTGAGTGAATGTGTTGAGTGAATGTGTTGCGTAAATATGATCAGTGGATGTGTTGAGTGAATGTGTTGAGTGAATGTGTTGCGTAAATATGATCAGTGGATGTGTTGAGTGAATGTGTTGAGTGAATGTGTTGAGTGAAGGTGCGTAAGTGTGATGAGTGAATGTACTGAGTGAATGTGTTGAGTGAATTAGATGGGTGAATATGTTCAGTTTGATGAGTGAATATGTTGACTGAGTGTGTTGACACACACACACGCCCATATGCACAAACACACACACACATGCACACATGTACACATGCACATACACGCACACGCACACACACACACACACACACACACACACACACACACACACACACACACACACACACACACACACACACACACACACACACACACACACACACACACACTCACACACATACACACACACACACACACACACTCACACACACACACACACACACACACACACTCACACACATACACATACACACAAACACACACGTGGAGGCATTTTGCGTCCATTCCATTTCTTTATATTTGTCCTCTGCTTGCTTGAATGCATGTTGAAATGATGTTGCGCGAAGGTCTGTTTGCATTGCACAAATGCTTCTGTCTGTGTTGCATGACTGTCCCGTCTGCCATAATCCAACCACCGGGGAATCGAACGGACTGGTCAGGTGCCAGTGGAAAACCTGGATAGATGGATAGGTTTTCATAGTGGCATACGTATCCAAGGGAGTGGTTATTGAGTGAGAGTGTTGAGTGAGTATATATTGAATGAGTGTTTGTTTGTTTGTTTCTTCCTTTATGTATGTATGTGCGTTGAGTGATTGTGCTGAGAGATTGTGTTGAGTGAATGTTGAGGGAGAGTGTTGAACGACAACGTTCTTTTCTGATGCCTTACACTGCCCTCTTCTTGTTTTCGCTTCTTGGGTGGTGTAGGTTCTTTCTTCCTTGAATGATAGATCAGCTCGTTTCAGTCTCATTCTAGGTTTTCTCGATCCTATATGCATCAATTATTTAGCAATATTCAGGGTAAGAAATATACACAAATAAAAATAACACCATATATTCAAAATAAATAGTATTACACACAAAAATATATCGATTCTTATTTTAGTTTTGTTCGTCTACTTATTTTATGTTGTGACGCTTCAGGAAGAAAAGTTTACCACTTCCTCTTCACTTGTTACGCGAACTTATTTTCTTCTTTCAGCCTCCAGCATAAGTCATGGATTTTGTGCAAAGAAAAAGGCTGGAAAGAGATTGCAGACATGAGTTATGTATAACACAGTCCTATTCGCACTTCACACATTGTAAATATGGCCTTGTTATTAACTCACGAGTATACAGGAGAGCACCGTGTCCTATGCCAGGTATTGGAGGAAAGACACGCCCCCTTTACTTGCCCAAGCACAACAGCTCGGGAAAATACCTCAGGGCATTCGTATAAAGAAAAGGGAGATACTTACAATTTTCTTTCTAAAGCCTTACACATATATACAGAAACAAAAATCATTCTTTATAACCTTTATATATCTTTTATAAAGTACAAACGAAAAAGGGGATTTTATATACTTGTACCAATCCACGGACAATGCCCCCCAATGAAGTTCAAAATCTCAAGATTTTAACTCCATGATTGGTCAACTATTCAGGTACAGGGCAACGACTAAGAATGTCAGCTCCGACATTTTCGCTGCCTTTTATATACTCTACAGTAAATGAGTAACACTGTAGTGCCAAAGCCCAGCGCATTAATCTACCATTAGTGTTTTTCATATTTTTAAGATAAACAAGAGGTTGTTGGTCTGTCTGCAAGATAAAGTCTCTTCCATACAAATAGACTTTAAACTTTTGAATTGCCCAAACTATGGCAAGACATTCCTTTTCAATGGCAGCATATTTTGCTTCTCTATCTAGTAATTTCCTACTAGCGTAACAGATAGGCATGTTAATTTCATTCATATTCTGTAATAACACCGCTCCGAGACCAATATCAGAAGCATCAGTACGAACATAAAAAGTCTTAGAATCATCTGGTAAACAAAGCACTGGTTTACTTACTAAAGACAGCTTTAGTTTGTTGAAGCATTTTGCTTTCTCCTCACTCCACTGTAATCTATTACTACTATTTTTCTTGAGGAGATCATGCAAAGGAGCTGCTATACTTGCGAAATTAGGAACAAATTTGCGGTAATAACCTATAGTTCCGATGAAAGACCTTAATTGCTTCTTGTTTACAGGCAAAGGCATTGCCAAGATGGCATTGATTTTAGACTCAAGAGGACTAATACAGTTATCTCCTAACAAAACTCCCAAATATTTAATTTTTGAAAAACCAAAGAAACACTTACTAAGGCTTGCAGTTAAACCATGCTTACGTAGACGCAGCAAAAGATCTTTCACGTCCTGTAGGTGTTCAGACCAATCATTATTATGGATTACAATGTTATCAAAATAACAGTCAGTATTTTTCAATTCAGAAACCACTTTCCTCATAAGTCTTATGAAGGTTGCACAAGCAGACTTTAATCCGAAAGGCATAACTCGGAATTGCATGAGACCCCTATAAGTAGCAAACGCAGTATACATCTTTGAGTCTTTCGATAAGGGTATCTGCCAATATCCTCTGCAAAGATCTACTTCAGTGAAATAAATATCGTTCACAAATTTTCCAAGAGCCTCTTCTGTATTAGGCATGGGCTCTGCATCTAAGTCAGTCACGTCATTTAGGGCTCTAAAATCAATGCAAATTCTCCACGACCCATCACTTTTCTTCACCATCACGACAGGAGAAGAAAATGCAGATGTTGAAGGTTCAATAATGTTCATGACTAACATCTTGTCAATCTCAGTGTTGAAATCATTAACTAGGCTGTTAGGGATGGGATATGGTTTCTTATGCACAGGTTTACTAGAGTTTATATTAATAACATGTTTTATTGTATTTGTTAGACCTGGTTTGACAGTCAGTACATCAGTAAATTTACTCAAAATCCCTTTCAATTCGCCAATTTGAATTTTAGTTAGTTCATTACCAAAATTGATGTTACTAATACCTTCTGTGTCAAAATAAACTGGTTCACAGTTATCACCCACTTGGTTCTCTTCTTCAACTATGCATACCTGAGCAATTTCACTCTCGCTTTTGTAGCTGTCACGGCGGAAGTACCTTTTTAGCATGTTGATGTGAAATAGTTTCTTTACACCACGTACTCTAATAACGTAATCTACGCCATTATCTTTGCATTGCACAACGGGGTAAGGACCAAGCCATTGCATAATTAATTTATTACTACTGGAGGGTAATAAGACTAGTACTTCTTCACCTGTGTTTAACTTACGGTGTTTAGCTTTAAGATCGTAATAGCTCTTATAATTACGACTACTAATCTCCGCTTGGGCAGCTGCTAGTTTCGCAGTCTCCTCAAGACGCGAGCGTAAATCTAAAACATACTGATAGGTAGTTTTTACGTCACTATCGATGTCATCTTTTGTCCATAGCTCGTGTAAAATTGTTAAAGGTCCACGAATCTGACGTCCGTACAATAATTCAAATGGGGAGAACTTAAGACTGTCGTTCGGAATTTCTCTGTAGGCAAATAGGGCAGCAGGTATATAGCGATCCCAATCTTTCGGGTGATCTACGCAAAGCTTCTTTATCATTGACTTTAATACACCGTTCAGTCTTTCTACAGCACCATTACATGAAGCATGATAGGGGCTGGTATATAAAGCTTTAACGGATAACATTCTGTGAATTTCGCTCATGAGATCAGATTTGAATTGTGAACCACGGTCAGATAAGATCTCTCTCGGGACACCAACTCTCGAGAATATTTCTACCAAGCTTTCCGCAACGGTTACTGTATCAATGTTTTTCAGAGGTACAGCTTCGGGATATCGTGTAGCGTAGTCTATTAAAGTAAGCACATATTTGTTTCCTCTCTCTGAGCAAGGTGAAAAAGGTCCGACTAGATCTATGGCAACACGTGAAAAGGGTTCGGAAATTATGGGGAGATTCTTCATAGGTACTTTACGTACAGTTCCCTTGGCTGAAAATTTCTGACATATTGGGCATGATCTGCAATATCTCTTAATGTGAGCGCCAGCACCGGGCCAAAAGAATTTAGAAAATACTTTAAAACTCGTCTTCCGATGAGAGAAATGTCCGGCAGTCAGTGAATCATGAGCCAGATTTAGGACGTGAATCCTGTACTTATCTGGAATAACAAGCTGCTTACTTCCAATTTCGTAATCATATTTGCTCTCAAGACATACCCTGTAAATAAGTCCGCCTATTATTTCAAATTTTACTGCGCGCGATTTTACTTTCACACGTTTTCCGCTTTTGACGTTTTCCCTGATAGATTGAAGAGTTGGACAATTTAGCTGTTCCTCCCTTATTTGATCTTTATTTATATTTAGGTCTAGGAATTCTGAACAAGCTAATGAGGTAATCTTAGCCACTTTTGATATAGATGAACGAGTCTGGACACTCATAGCAATGACGTCAGGAGACTCATTAACATCCTTTTTATCCGCGATTTTGTAGTCATTACCCACAGAAACATCGCCTACCTTTGTAAGAGCTTGTGAAGCATCATCGCCTACGTCTTTGCTCTGTTCGTGCTCGAGCGAGGTAGTGGCGCACTTACTAGGCAATTTTACGCCAGGAACTAGTCCGATAAGCACGTCTGCAAATTTAAGGGGAGCTGCAATAGCACTAATCCACCCCGAAAAAAATTTACTTTGAATAAAACATCTGACCTTAGGGAAGGAATTTGGAACCCCAAGATAATCATAAACCTTAACCATAGGCCCCAATCTAAATCTTGCAGGCACTAATTTGTCATTAACAATTACAGTCGAACATCCCGTGTCAAACATAACCTCCGCTGGTTTTTCAAACAACTTGCCTTCAGCATCAATTATACTGTTTTGTGGTTTCATCTCAGACTGAAAAACAAAATTAACTTTACCCTCTGTCTTTTGCTTAAAGTTTCTAGGGTTACTAGGGCAGTTCGGACGGATATGACCAGGCTTCCCACATCCATGGCATTTAATGTCATCAGAATTAGGTGAACTCTGTTTTTGCACCGGCCTTGACAGTTTGCTTCCGCGATATGCGTGAGCACTACGATATCTATCTGCTGCTTCCGCCATCTCCGTTGCGCTTTCACACCCTCTTTCCTTTAAGAACACGCGTAAATCAGAACTACAATTTGTCAGTAACTGTTCCCGGATAAGGAAATCAAATAGACGAGCGTAATCTTTCTCAACATTACTCATGGACAGCCACCGATCGAGATACTGCTCCATCTTAACCACTAACTGTACATATGATTCATTTTCTTTACATTTACTCTCTCTGAATTTTCTTCTATAAGAATCTGCATCAACAGCAAATGCTCTAAGCAGGGCTTCCTTTAAACGTTCATAATTTCGGAGGGTTTCATCTGGTAAAGAAATATACACCTTAAGTGCTTGACCACGTAATGATGTACCTAGATATACGTGGTAGTCCTCATGCTTCCACCCATGCAGTTCTGCTAAACGTTCGAACCGCTGTAGATAACTATCTAAATCATCTTGGCCGTCGGCAAAAGTAGGCAGTCTAAGACCCTCGAACATATGCGAATTTGACCTAGAATTACTGTCTAACTCGTTCGAACTACTATGCTTAATCTTAGCAAGCTCGAGTTCATGCGCTCGTCGCCTCTCTGCCTCGTTATATTCTAATTCTAGCCGTCTCGTCTCTCGTTCGGCTGACCGCTCCAATCTATCCGCCTTATCCTTATCTATCTGATGCTGCTTTTCTAGTAAATCATGAACTACGTCTGCACTCAAGCCAAGCGCTTGAGCTTTCTCCAAAATATCCACTAAAGACATTTCAGAACAACTATGTATAAAATAAATATAGAATTAACACATTAAGTTCGTTGGAAGTTGAAGAAGTCAAACTGACTAACACGTTCAAAATCTTCCAAGAAACGTGAAAGCATAAACTACTTTCAATTAGGCACCCACGACTTCGATGTACGATCGACAGTCGATCACCAAGTCACGTGAAACCAGCGCGCGCGTAACAGTACAAGCACTGGCTGGCTTATTTAGCATGACTACGCTTCTGAAGTGAAATACAACTTCAATATCCCGCTATTGTAGAAAAAGCACTAAATCAATAAAACCTTATGGACTCACCAAATATAAGGTACATTGTCAATACAATAGGGTTATAACAAAAGCACTTTCCTTCTCACCTGTATCTCCCTTTTACGAATGCCCAGAGTTTACAAGCCTCACCAAGATTATCACAGGACACTCGTTAAACCCAGATGATTAGATGTTCAAAAATGGACGGAACAATCTGTAAAACATACCACTTTTACAATCATTTGTAATTACGATTTCCACCCTAATATTGCTAAATGAAATTGATGAGAATCCTACTCACTGCGCCACTTGTAGGTTCTTTCTTCCTTGAATGATAGATCAGCTCGTTTCAGTCTCATTCTAGGTTTTCTCGATCCTATATGCATCAATTATTTAGCAATATTCAGGGTAAGAAATATACACAAATAAAAATAACACCATATATTCAAAATAAATAGTATTACACACAAAAATATATCGATTCTTATTTTAGTTTTGTTCGTCGTCTTATTTTATGTTGTGACGCTTCAGGAAGAAAAGTTTACCACTTCCTCTTCACTTGTTACGCGAACTTATTTTCTTCTTTCAGCCTCCAGCATAAGTCATGGATTTTGTGCAAAGAAAAAGGCTGGAAAGAGATTGCAGACATGAGTTATGTATAACACAGTCCTATTCGCACTTCACACATTGTAAATATGGCCTTGTTATTAACTCACGAGTATACAGGAGAGCACCGTGTCCTATGCCAGGTATTGGAGGAAAGACACGCCCCCTTTACTTGCCCAAGCACAACAGCTCGGGAAAATACCTCAGGGCATTCGTATAAAGAAAAGGGAGATACTTACAATTTTCTTTCTAAAGCCTTACACATATATACAGAAACAAAAATCATTCTTTATAACCTTTATATATCTTTTATAAAGTACAAACGAAAAAGGGGATTTTATATACTTGTACCAATCCACGGACAAGTCTTAGAATCATCTGGTAAACAAAGCACTGGTTTACTTACTAAAGACAGCTTTAGTTTGTTGAAGCATTTTGCTTTCTCCTCACTCCACTGTAATCTATTACTACTATTTTTCTTGAGGAGATCATGCAAAGGAGCTGCTATACTTGCGAAATTAGGAACAAATTTGCGGTAATAACCTATAGTTCCGATGAAAGACCTTAATTGCTTCTTGTTTACAGGCAAAGGCATTGCCAAGATGGCATTGATTTTAGACTCAAGAGGACTAATACAGTTATCTCCTAACAAAACTCCCAAATATTTAATTTTTGAAAAACCAAAGAAACACTTACTAAGGCTTGCAGTTAAACCATGCTTACGTAGACGCAGCAAAAGATCTTTCACGTCCTGTAGGTGTTCAGACCAATCATTATTATGGATTACAATGTTATCAAAATAACAGTCAGTATTTTTCAATTCAGAAACCACTTTCCTCATAAGTCTTATGAAGGTTGCACAAGCAGACTTTAATCCGAAAGGCATAACTCGGAATTGCATGAGACCCCTATAAGTAGCAAACGCAGTATACATCTTTGAGTCTTTCGATAAGGGTATCTGCCAATATCCTCTGCAAAGATCTACTTCAGTGAAATAAATATCGTTCACAAATTTTCCAAGAGCCTCTTCTGTATTAGGCATGGGCTCTGCATCTAAGTCAGTCACGTCATTTAGGGCTCTAAAATCAATGCAAATTCTCCACGACCCATCACTTTTCTTCACCATCACGACAGGAGAAGAAAATGCAGATGTTGAAGGTTCAATAATGTTCATGACTAACATCTTGTCAATCTCAGTGTTGAAATCATTAACTAGGCTGTTAGGGATGGGATATGGTTTCTTATGCACAGGTTTACTAGAGTTTATATTAATAACATGTTTTATTGTATTTGTTAGACCTGGTTTGACAGTCAGTACATCAGTAAATTTACTCAAAATCCCTTTCAATTCGCCAATTTGAATTTTAGTTAGTTCATTACCAAAATTGATGTTACTAATACCTTCTGTGTCAAAATAAACTGGTTCACAGTTATCACCCACTTGGTTCTCTTCTTCAACTATGCATACCTGAGCAATTTCACTCTCGCTTTTGTAGCTGTCACGGCGGAAGTACCTTTTTAGCATGTTGATGTGAAATAGTTTCTTTACACCACGTACTCTAATAACGTAATCTACGCCATTATCTTGCATTGCACAACGGGGTAAGGACCAAGCCATTGCATAATCAATTTATTACTACTGGAGGGTAATAAGACTAGTACTTCTTCACCTGTGTTTAACTTACGGTGTTTAGCTTTAAGATCGTAATAGCTCTTATAATTACGACTACTAATCTCCGCTTGGGCAGCTGCTAGTTTCGCAGTCTCCTCAAGACGCGAGCGTAAATCTAAAACATACTGATAGGTAGTTTTTACGTCACTATCGATGTCATCTTTTGTCCATAGCTCGTGTAAAATTGTTAAAGGTCAACGAATCTGACGTCCGTACAATAATTCAAATGGGGAGAACTTAAGACTGTCGTTCGGAATTTCTCTGTAGGCAAATAGGGCAGCAGGTATATAGCGATCCCAATCTTTCGGGTGATCTACGCAAAGCTTCTTTATCATTGACTTTAATACACCGTTCAGTCTTTCTACAGCACCATTACATGAAGCATGATAGGGGCTGGTATATAAAGCTTTAACGGATAACATTCTGTGAATTTCGCTCATGAGATCAGATTTGAATTGTGAACCACGGTCAGATAAGATCTCTCTCGGGACACCAACTCTCGAGAATATTTCTACCAAGCTTTCCGCAACGGTTACTGTATCAATGTTTTTCAGAGGTACAGCTTCGGGATATCGTGTAGCGTAGTCTATTAAAGTAAGCACATATTTGTTTCCTCTCTCTGAGCAAGGTGAAAAAGGTCCGACTAGATCTATGGCAACACGTGAAAAGGGTTCGGAAATTATGGGGAGATTCTTCATAGGTACTTTACGTACAGTTCCCTTGGCTGAAAATTTCTGACATATTGGGCATGATCTGCAATATCTCTTAATGTGAGCGCCAGCACCGGGCCAAAAGAATTTAGAAAATACTTTAAAACTCGTCTTCCGATGAGAGAAATGTCCGGCAGTCAGTGAATCATGAGCCAGATTTAGGACGTGAATCCTGTACTTATCTGGAATAACAAGCTGCTTACTTCCAATTTCGTAATCATATTTGCTCTCAAGACATACCCTGTAAATTAGTCCGCCTATTATTTCAAATTTTACTGTGCGCGATTTTACTTTCACACGTTTTCCGCTTTTGACGTTTTCCCTGATAGATTGATGAGTTGGACAATTTAGCTGTTCCTCCCTTATTTGATCTTTATTTATATTTAGGTCTAGGAATTCTGAACAAGCTAATGAGGTAATCTTAACCACTTTTGATATAGATGAACGAGTCTGGACACTCATAGCAATGACGTCAGGAGACTCATTAACATCCTTTTTATCCGCGATTTTGTAGTCATTACCCACAGAAACATCGCCTACCTTTGTAAGAGCTTGTGAAGCATCATCGCCTACGTCTTTGCTCTGTCCGTGCTCGAGCGAGGTAGTGGCGCACTTACTAGGCAATTTTACGCCAGGAACTAGTCCGATAAGCACGTCTGCAAATTTAAGGGGAGCTGCAATAGCACTAATCCACCCCGAAAAAAATTTACTTTGAATAAAACATCTGACCTTAGGGAAGGAATTTGGAACCCCAAGATAATCATAAACCTTAACCATAGGCCCCAATCTAAATCTTGCAGGCACTAATTTGTCATTAACAATTACAGTCGAACATCCAACATCCCGTGTCAAACATAACCTCCGCTGGTTTTTCAAACAACTTGCCTTCAGCATCAATTATACTGTTTTGTGGTTTCATCTCAGACTGAAAAACAAAATTAACTTTACCCTCTGTCTTTTGCTTAAAGTTTCTAGGGTTACTAGGGCAGTTCGGACGGATATGACCAGGCTTCCCACATCCATGGCATTTAATGTCATCAGAATTAGGTGAACTCTGTTTTTGCACCGGCCTTGACAGTTTGCTTCCGCGATATGCGTGAGCACTACGATATCTATCTGCTGCTTCCGCCATCTCCGTTGCGCTTTCACACCCTCTTTCCTTTAAGAACACGCGTAAATCAGAACTACAATTTGTCAGTAACTGTTCCCGGATAAGGAAATCAAATAGACGAGCGTAATCTTTCTCAACATTACTCATGGACAGCCACCGATCGAGATACTGCTCCATCTTAACCACTAACTGTACATATGATTCATTTTCTTTACATTTACTCTCTCTGAATTTTCTTCTATAAGAATCTGCATCAACAGCAAATGCTCTAAGCAGGGCTTCCTTTAAACGTTCATAATTTCGGAGGGTTTCATCTGGTAAAGAAATATACACCTTAAGTGCTTGACCACGTAATGATGTACCTAGATATACGTGGTAGTCCTCATGCTTCCACCCATGCAGTTCTGCTAAACGTTCGAACCGCTGTAGATAACTATCTAAATCATCTTGGCCGTCGGCAAAAGTAGGCAGTCTAAGACCCTCGAACATATGCGAATTTGACCTAGAATTACTGTCTAACTCGTTCGAACTACTATGCTTAATCTTAGCAAGCTCGAGTTCATGCGCTCGTCGCCTCTCTGCCTCGTGATATTCTAATTCTAGCCGTCTCGTCTCTCGTTCGGCTGACCGCTCCAATCTATCCGCCTTATCCTTATCTATCTGATGCTGCTTTTCTAGTAAATCATGAACTACGTCTGCACTCAAGCCAAGCGCTTGAGCTTTCTCCAAAATATCCACTAAAGACATTTCAGAACAACTATGTATAAAATAAATATAGAATTAACACATTAAGTTCGTTGGAAGTTGAAGAGGTCAAACTGACTAACACGTTCAAAATCTTCCAAGAAACGTGAAAGCATAAACTACTTTCAATTAGGCACCCACGACTTCGATGTACGATCGACAGTCGATCACCAAGTCACGTGAAACCAGCGCGCGCGTAACAGTACAAGCACTGGCTGGCTTATTTAGCATGACTACGCTTCTGAAGTGAAATACAACTTCAATATCCCGCTATTGTAGAAAAAGCACTAAATCAATAAAACCTTATGGACTCACCAAATATAAGGTACATTGTCAATACAATAGGGTTATAACAAAAGCACTTTCCTTCTCACCTGTATCTCCCTTTTACGAATGCCCAGAGTTTACAAGCCTCACCAAGATTATCACAGGACACTCGTTAAACCCAGATGATTAGATGTTCAAAAATGGACGGAACAATCTGTAAAACATACCCCTTTTACAATCATTTGTAATTACGATTTCCACCCTAATATTGCTAAATGAAATTGATGAGAATCCTACTCACTGCGCCACTTGTAGGTTCTTTCTTCCTTGAATGATAGATCAGCTCGTTTCAGTCTCATTCTAGGTTTTCTCGATCCTATATGCATCAATTATTTAGCAATATTCAGGGTAAGAAATATACACAAATAAAAATAACACCATATATTCAAAATAAATAGTATTACACACAAAAATATATCGATTCTTATTTTAGTTTTGTTCGTCGTCTTATTTTATGTTGTGACGCTTCAGGAAGAAAAGTTTACCACTTCCTCTTCACTTGTTACGCGAACTTATTTTCTTCTTTCAGCCTCCAGCATAAGTCATGGATTTTGTGCAAAGAAAAAGGCTGGAAAGAGATTGCAGACATGAGTTAGGTATAACACAGTCCTATTCGCACTTCACACATTGTAAATATGGCCTTGTTATTAACTCACGAGTATACAGGAGAGCACCGTGTCCTATGCCAGGTATTGGAGGAAAGACACGCCCCCTTTACTTGCCCAAGCACAACAGCTCGGGAAAATACCTCAGGGCATTCGTATAAAGAAAAGGGAGATACTTACAATTTTCTTTCTAAAGCCTTACACATATATACAGAAACAAAAATCATTCTTTATAACCTTTATATATCTTTTATAAAGTACAAACGAAAAAGGGGATTTTATATACTTGTACCAATCCACGGACAGGTGGATTGCGACGCCTGCCCTCGACCCGGGCGTGAACGTTTCTGTGTACATTGTGTGAGTGGTACGTTTGCTTTGCATGAATTCTTATTTGCGTATTGCATGAGTGTTGTGTTGCAAGAATGTTTGTGTTTGTGTTTTTTGCAACTTGCTTTGTTTGTTTGCATTACATAAATGCATCTGTCTGAGTTGCATGACTGGTCCGTCAGTCATAACCCAGCCACTGAAGGAGTCGAACAGACTGCTCAGGTGCCAGTGCCAAGCCTGGATAGATGGGGAGGTCTGGCAGCAAAAATGGGACTGACTGGGCGTGAAGAAAGGAATAAAGTGAATGTGTTGAGTGAATGTGTTGAGTGGATGTGCTGAGTGAATGAATTGCGTTTCATTAATGTTTCTGTATTCGCCTTTCTGCGTGTGTTGCATGAGTGTTGTTTGCATTGTGTGGCTATTTATTTAAATCAACGTATCACGTTGATTTAATTATATATAGGCATTGCAAAGTTGTTTGTGGTACATGTTATTTGCACTGCGTCTTTGCAATGCATGCCTCTTGCAATGCACATATTTGCGTTGTATGTATGTTTGCATTACATCTGGCTTTGTGTTGTCTGTTTGTTTGCATGGGATGGCTTTGCGGTTTATGTCTGTTTGTACTGCATTTATATTTGCATTGTACGTCTGTCTGCACTGAATGCGTTTGTATTTTAAAGCCTTGAGTTACTTGTCTAGAAAGAAAGACATCTCGTTTGTCGATCTTCCTTTCTATTTGAGGATTTTCTTTCTCGGGATAAAGTACGATATCATGACTTTCAGGATAAAGAGAGGGTGGGGGTGATAGATGTCCCATCTTCTCAAACAGAAGCGTGTCCCGGGTGTGGGGCAGGCGTCGCAATCCACCCAAGAAGCGAAAACAAAAATAAAAACGAACGTTGTTAAAACAGCAAGAGTGGCGTCCAAGGCGGATTTCTACAGGGTCGACCGCCTCCATGTGGCGTCGTACACATTTTCGTATGTTTGTATGGACGCGTGTTTACTGTATGTTAGATTTATGTTTAAGTTTATGTCTGCGTATTTGTATTTATACATTGCGCTTGTCCTTGGCATGACAGTAAACTGCACCCAGGGTTCCATTCCCGTGGCAGGAGGCATGCTGGTCTGTTGCGTAGTATTTGCGTGGAGGCATATTGCATATATTCGATTGCTTTATATTTGTCCTTTGCTTGCTTGAATGCATGTTAGAATGATGTTGCGCGAATGTCTGTTTGCATTGCACAACTGCTTCTGTCTGTGTTGCATGACTGTCCCGTCTACGATAACTCAGCCACTGGGGGAGTCGATCAGACTATGTTCCCATGCCCAATGCATGGAAAGTTGTTTGCTCTGCTTGTATGCTTGCCGTATGAATGTTTGCATTGTTTGTGAGTTTGCACCCGGTTGATGCTTTGCTACTGTTTGCATTGAACCGATTTTTCCATTCCTTGAGCACTTGTTTGCATGGCTCTTTCTTAATTTGCACTGAGTGAGTGTTTGTCTGTTTGCATAGGATGCATGTTTCTGTGAGTATCGAGTAAGTGTTTGAATGTCTGCGGTGCATGAATGGTTGAGTGTGTTGTTGAATTGAGTTGTTTAGTGAATGTGCTGAATGGGTTTTTGTATGTTTGCTTTGGATGAATTTTGTGTTTTATGTGTAAGCACTTTATTCGAATATTGTATAAATGTTATGTTGCATGATTGTTTGTGAGTTGCAAGTCTTTTTGTTTGTTAGCATTGCATAAACGCTTATGTCTATGTTGCATGACTGACCCGTCTGCCATAACCCAACCACCGGGAATCGAACGGACTGGTCAGGTGCCAGTGCCAAACCTGGATAGATGGACAGGTTTTGATAGTGGCATTTTGATAGTATCCAAGGGAGTGAGTGTTGAGTGAGTATATTGAATGAGTGTTTGTTTGTATTTTTGTTTTTTATGTGTGTGTCTACGTTGAGTGAATGTGCTGAGTGAATGTGTTGAGTGTACTGAGTGAGTGTGCTGAGTGAGTATATTGAATGAGTGATAAGTTTTGAGTGAGTATATTGTGTGTGTTGAGTGAATGTTTGAATGATTGCATGACTCTGTTATTCTGAGTTGCATAAATGTTTGTGTTGCAAGACTGCTTCTATGTTTGCGTTTCGTAAATGTTTCTGAGTTCGCCTTTCTGCGTGTGTTGCATGAGTGCTGTTTGCATTGTGTAGCTATTAATGAGTTGCTTCAGTACGTATCATATACTTTGTTTTTTTGTATTGCGTTTTTGCAACGCATGTCTCGCAATGCATACATTTGCGTTGTATGTATGTATGCAGTACATCTGGCTTTGTGTTGTCTGTTTGCATGGGATGACTTTGCGCTTTATGTCTGCTTGTACTGCATTTATATTTGTATCTTTCCATTCCTCAGGTGCCAGTGCCATGGCTGGATAAATGGGGAGGTCTGGCAGCAGAAAGGAGACTGAACATAAAGAGAGAAAGTAAAAGGGCCGATGTTTTGTTTGTGGCATACGTGTTCCTACATCCTTTGCGCAGACAGAAGCGTGTCCCGGGTGTGGGGCAGACGTCGCAGGACACCCAGGTCCTTGACGGATTCATCTTCGTGGCGGCGAAGAAAGAATTGTGTAATTTAAAACAGGGTCGAGCGCCTTCAGAGACCAGAGTTGTGGCGCCGAATCTGTCGCGGGTTCAGATAAGTACAGATTTTCGTATGTATGTATGCACGTGTGTTTACTGTATGTAGATTTATGTTTACATTTATGTTTGTATATTTGTATTTATCCATTGCACTTGTCCTGGGCATGACGGTAAACTGCACCCAGGGTTCCCTTGAGCAAGGGCTGAGGAGGGCGCAGCTGGGATCTCTGCGGGATTGAAAGAAAGACCTTGCTGAAGGCTTCGGCCACCCAGGTATGACTTTGAGGGAAAGTGGCATTGTCATTCAACCTACTTGCCTATTTACATTGCGAGAGTGATTGTCTGTTTGCATAGTATGGACGTGTCTATTTGTATTAAGTGAGTGTTTGCTTTGCATGAATGGTTCTGTATGTGTTGCATAACTGTTATAACCCAGCCACCGGGAGTAGAACAGGCTGCTCAGGTGCCAGTACCAAGCCTGGATAGATGGGAAGGTCTGGCAGAAAAAGGGAACTGGATATAAAGAGAGACATCTCGTTTGTTAATCCCTCTTTCAATTTAAAGATAAAGGATAAGGTTTCCATAGCATAACTTACAGGATAAAGGGTGGGGGGAGGGGATTAATATCCCATCTTCTCAGAGTTCGAGGAGTGTTTTCGGCTGTTGGACAGACGTCGCAGAACACCCAGGTCCTTAACGGATATCTTCCTGGTGATGAAGAAGGAATTGTGTAATTTAAAACAAGAAGAGGGCAAGAAGAGGGCAGCGTAAAACGATGGGAAAAGACCGTTGTCAGAACAGCAAGAGAGGCGCCTGAGGCGGATTTCTACAGGGTCGAGCGACTCCACGTGGCGCCGAATCTGTCGCGGGTTCAGATAAGTACACATTTTCGTATGTTTGTATGCACGCGTGTTAACTGTATGTTAGATTTATGTTTACGTTTATGTCTGTATATTTGTATTTATCCATTTACTTGTCCTGGGCATGACAGTAAACTGCACCCAGGGTTCCTTTGAGCAAGGAGGGGGCCCTGCAGTTGGAATGGCATGTCTGTGTTGCCATGTCCAATGCACAGATAAGTTGTTTGCATTGCATGTATGTTTGTCGTATGAATGTTTGCAATGTTTGTGAGTTTGCACTTCGTTGATGTTTTGTTTCTGTTTGCAGTGCACGAAGGCGTTTTCCATTCCTTGAGCATTTGTGTGCTTTGAGTTGCATGGCTGTTTCTCTTCTTGGACTATAACACCACGTGAGTGTTAGTTTGTTTGCAAAGGAGGATTGTTTTGCTGTGCGTATTACATGAGTGCGTGTCTGTTTGGTTTGCACGAATTCATCTAAGTGTGTTGAGTATATTAAGTGAGCATATTGAGTGAATGTGTTGAGTGGATGTGTTGAATGAGTGTGCTGAGTGATTGTGTTAAGTGAGTGTGTTGAGGGAATGTGTTAATCGAGTGTGACGATTGAATGTGTTGAATGAGTGCGTTGAGTATTCGAATGCGTTGTGTGAATGTGTTGCGTAAGTATGATTAGTGAATGTGTTAAGTAAGTGTGATACATGAATGTGTTGAGTGAGTGTGTTGAGTGCATGGTTCGCGTATGCATGATGTGTGAATGTGAGTGAGTAAGTGTGATAAGTGAATGTGATGAGTGAATGTGTTAATTAAGTGAATGTCGAGTTATAAGTGAATGTCGAGTGGGAGTGTTGATTGCGTATATTTAAATGAGTGTGTGTGTTTGTGTTAAGTGCATCTGCTGAGTGAGTGCGTTGAGTGGGTGTGAATGAATATATTGTGTGAATATATATTGAATGAATGTGTTGAATGAGTTTGTTAAGTGAGTATGTTGAGTGAGTGTGAGTGAATATGTTGAGTGAGTACACATTTTCGTATATCTGTATGCTCACGTATTTATTGTATGTTAGATTTGTCCTGGGCATGACGGTAAACTGCACGCAGAGTTCCCTTGTTTGCTTGCATTCAAGTTGGAATGTGTCTGTATATCTAAATGTTCCCATATCCAATGTACATAGAGATTGTTTGCATTGCATTCTTGTTTTTCCATTTGCTTTGCATGGAAGTTTGTTCTTCTCCGTTGCAAAAATGAGGGTCCATTTATATTGCATGAACATTTCTGTGTACATTGTGTGAGTGGTACGTTTGCTTTACATGAATTCTTATTTGCGTATTGCATGAGTGTTGTGTTACAAGTATGTTTGTGTTTGTGTTTTTTGCAACTTGCTTTGTTTGTTTGCATTA
>NC_061835.1:15060723-15063223 GCF_019202785.1 Penaeus chinensis
GCATTTCCCTGCTGTGCCATACCTCTGTCCTCCCTCAGTCACTTCTCTTTTATTAATCTGCCTAATTTCCGGTCACCTGCGGAACCTACAAAAAGAAAAGGGATGAAGAATTAATTTGAAGGTAAAAAGTGGACATTATAAGTGAATTAAGTCATGGGCTCACTAGCACTAGCTTCACCATCATCGTTAACTGACGTGGACTGTATGGCAGCTTTGAGAAAGGAAATTGGTAGAGATGATATGAACGAAGAAGAAAGTAAACATTATTAAAGAATATAAAAAAAAAACTAAATAAAAAAAATATATATAATGTTAAACTATACAGAACACGAATATATAATTATCCAAAAGACAAAAACATAGTTGTCAACAAACAAGAACTATGTTGTCATGTGAAAGGAATATATGAATATCATAAATATTTGTCATAAAAAAGCTGTCAAGAAACGAATAATATAGCTGTCAATAAATAAAAACTGTTGTCAAAAATCGAATACATAATTTTCCATAACAGCATGGTTAAGAAACGAATTTATAGTTGACAAAAAAGCATAGTTTTCAAGAAACGAAACACTTATAAGGAGCCGAATATATAGATATCCAAAAACAAAAACATAGTTATCAAGACACAAGCACCTAGACGTCAGTTGCTTACACTCGCCAGGTATTTAACGACGCTCATTTTTCGAGCCTCTCTCGCCGCCTGCAGCGCGGAGCCTTCTCCCGCCAGGAGCGCAGCGTCGCGGAAACCCGCCTGCTCCGCCAGCCACTTGACGGCGGCCAAGTTGCCGCAGGAGGCCGCCACGTGGAGGGCCGTCTCCCCGGCGTCCGTCAGGGCCCTCAGGTCGACCTTCAGCGCCTGCAGGACCTTCAGCACCTCGACGTGGCCGCCCTTCGATGCGTAGTGGACGGCGCGGAAACCTAAGTAGAATACTTTGAAAATTCCTGCCCACTTGGCAGAGCTTGGAGGTAAGACCTATGTGTTCCTGACACCAATTTTTTTATCGCTTTAGAACGGTAAGTCCCTATATTCCGTATTTTTATGGCCTTTCTAACATTCACAAACCGGGAGTCCCTTTAAGACCTATTATTTCGTCTTTCAAATCAGTTACCCGCGCATTAGACTCTTGGCTAGCCAGTGTTTTATCTCCTTATATGGGATCCTTCTCTGATAGTCATATTAAATAGTCAATGGATTTCATGGGGAGTTAGAAATTTCCCGACGCACGGTAAGAAATTAGCGAATTATAATGTAGATTCCCTGTTTACTAATGTTCCGTTTGACGACGTGCTAAATTTTGTTGAAAATGAAAACTTTCCTCATCTCATAAAAAGATCCGTCTTCCAGTCAAATGCTTTACTGATCTCATTCGTTTGTGTATCACGAATAATGTCTTTATTTTTGGATGGCGAATTGTATAAGCAGATTAATGGCATCGCGATGGGAAGTAGCCTTAGCCCGGTTCTCGCGAATTTATGCATGAAGATGGTTGAATCTGAACTCCTTCCGTCGATTCTCCCTCCCGATGCGATTTTGTTTCGTTACGTTGATGAGATTTTTTTTTTTTTTTTTTTTTTTTTTTTTTTTTTTTGTGTCAAGTGAACCGTTCAGATTTCGATTTTTTTTTTCAGAAGTCTTAACAACCTCGCTCGTACTATCAAAGTTAAAGTAGAAGGGAAGATTCGGGTAAATTACCCTTTCTCGACGTTCTTTTATTAAATGTTAATAGCTCGCTTAAATTTTCGGTTTACCGTAAACCAGCTCACACCGCTAATTACCTCCACTTTTTCTCGAATCACCCGTTGTATGTTAAAAATTCAGTAATTTCGTCATTTCAGATATCCTTGTTTCGAAAGTAAGATATCTTCGATTTTTTTTTTTTTTTCATAAATCATAAAAAAAAAAAAAAATGATAGCCATCCCCGTCTTTCTCAACACGATAGTGCCAGTAATCTATTAATCATTCCGTACAACCCGAGCCTCGATGAAAAACGACTCATGTTTAAAGGCGCTGGAACTGACTATGCGTATCCGAACACGTTGCGTAATACTTTGGTTAAGCACAATGCGGCTGCCGGTGCTCTTGAGACTTCTTCAGGCACTTACACTATTCCGTAGAAGGATTCCCCGAGTTTTACATAGGCGAAACGGGTAGAGCTTTCGCGAAAAAAAGGAGCGTAAACGTGATGTTAGATACGGAAGAGAATCGTGTTTCATTCATTTGTGTGATGGAGGTCACCTGCTTAACTGGGGAAATCGCTAAATTAATTCATAAATCAGAAAATTCTTATGAATGAAAAATGCTAGCTCTGTTAATTAGAAAATCACATAATTTTAACTGAGTGCCGGTCAATGGGGCTGGATGACCTTACCTCGCTTGTTCGTTCTGTCTCTCTACCACTATATATGTATGTGCATGTATGTAATTATATATATATATATATATATATATATATATATATTACATCCACACATATACATGTATACATACATACATAC
>NC_061835.1:15073223-15083223 GCF_019202785.1 Penaeus chinensis
GGGAGGGACATTCTTACAATAAAGGGGAGGATTTTCAGACGTAAAGGGGGACGAGGAGAGGCCTTCAGACAGAAACTTCAGATAGTAGAGGGAAGGATCTTCAGACGTAAAGGAAAGGACTTTCAGGAATAGAGGGAAGGACCTTCAGACATAAGGGGAAGGATTTTCAGATGCAAGGAGGAAGGACCTTCAGATGTGTGTATATATATATGTGTGTGCGTGTGTGTGTGTGTGTGTGTGTGTGTGTGTGTGTGTGTGTGTGTGTGTGTGTGTGTGTGTGTGTGTGTGTGTGTGTGTGTGTGTGTGGATAATCTATGGTATGACAAGAAAGGAATCTATAATGCAAAGTATAATGAAACGTTTAATGATATAGGTATAGGATATAATTGATGAAAAAATATATATATAAATGACCTAAAAATATGATTACATAATGAGAAAAAGATAAATATGCTCATCAAGGAATGTAACAATAAAGTGAAGATAAGAATATGCAATCTATTGTAAATATGTATCTATTGTAAATAAGAAGAATCATGGAAGTTGGTAACGTGTTTTATGCATGTAAGGACGTAAATGGAGTCGTGAGACCATCGTCTTTGTCTTTCATTTTGTTTTCATTAAGTTTCATTCGCATTTACCTTTAATATTTTTCTCCATGCACAGTTTGTCGATGTCGGTGCGTGTCTGTAGCACTCTTCTGACTGCCTGGGTGTCTCCTTCCAACAAGGCTTTTAAAACGTCGTGCTAGCATATGGAAAGAGAAATTCGGAAAGAAAAGAGAGATCCATGCATCTGTACTTCCGCATGTATATGTGTGGCCTACATATGCGCCCACGTGTTTGTGTGTGTATGTGTGTGTATATATGTGTGTGTGTATGTGTGTCTGTATGTGTATGTATGTATGTGTGTGTATGTATGTGTATGTGTGTATGTATGTGTATGTATGTATGTTTATGTGTATGTGTGTGTGTGTGTGTGTGTGTGTGTGTGTGTGTGTGTGTGTGTGTGTGTGTGTGTGTGTGTGTGTGTGTATGTGTATAAGTATGTATAAATAGCTCCCACATGCCAAGCTCCAAGTGGTTTGCCTACGATGGGCCAAGCCCCCACGTCACCCACCAGTACTTAAGGATCAGGATGACCCAGGTCAGAGTGAGTCCTCTTCGGAGAGTCCTGCCGACCGCTTCGGGTCAGGCTGGCTCCAGCGCGCCCGCCCTCCAGGCAGACCAAGCACTTAGCCTTACCAAAGACTTGTATCCGTGTGAATATCTGTGTTGCTTACGCTTCTCAATAAAAGAGGTTAAGCCAACCGTCCCTTTCACTACTCCTGCTAAACCATATGTTTAAGGTGTTCATATAGAGCCTTTACAATGTGTGTGTATGTATGTATGTGTGTGTGCATCTGTGTGAGCGTGTGTGTTCACACACACCATGCAGCCCCAGCTCCGCCCCCACTAGGCCCCGCACTCACGTCCTGCAAGTAGGCGACCACGCCCGCGCTCCCCGCCCGCGCGGCCAGGTCCATCGCCGTGAGCCCGGCCCTCGAGGCGCGGCCGGCGTCCAGGCCGCCGAAGGCAACCAGCCACTTGGTCGCCGCCAAGTGGCCGTCTTCGGCGGCGACGTGGAGGGCAGTGAGGCCCTCGGGCGTCGTGGCTTTCAATTTGCATTGCGCTCGGTTCAGCAACTTGAGGACGCTGAGGTGACCGCCCTTGGCAGCGTAGTGGACGGACCGGAAGCCTGCGGGGAAGGGGTTGGGGTTGTGTCAAGGGCACGGGGTCGATGTTATCGCCCGTTCCTGAAGCTCATATATATGGGGAGTTATCCATGGGTTACCGGTGTGGGTTGTGACCAAGGCTTACTTGCAGAGTTTTTCAATAATTACTGCTTTCGGGCGTCATCAGAGAGACAGACAGACAGACAAACGGAGGCAGATGGAAAAGGAGAGAGAGAGAAAGGGTGGGGGAAGTAAATAGAGAAAGAGGGGACAGGTGTTCAAAACAATGAACACCTTGAATCGCGAGAGAGATAGGGATGGGAAGGGGGTTGGATAGAGGAAAGGAAGGATAGTGGGAGGGAGGAAGATAGGGAGAACGGACAGAAAAGAGAGAGAGAGAGAGAGAGAGAGAGAGAGAGAGAGAGAGAGAGAGAGAGAGAGAGAGAGAGAGAGAGAGAGAGAGAGAGAGAGAGAGAGAGAGAGAGAGAGAGAGAGAGAGAGAGAGAGATCAAGAATAAGAACATATTGAACAAAACAGTGCTATTACCATGTTCCTTGTTGTATATATAGTCGGGATCAAGATTAATACCGTCTTTTGACATCTGGTCGAGCGCCTTGTCATCTCCCGCGAGCAGAGCATGAACCAACTGGAACTGAAAGTGGAAATGAACAGTTGAAGATAAATGCAGACATAAAACCAATATCTACACAAATAAGGATATTAGTTACCATGAAATAAGTTTGTTGATTTATCGGTTCTATAAACGCAACTGAAATAAGGATTCATGAACAAAGTTTACACTACGAAACTGGTAGTTAGTGGTAAACAAAATCTGAATAAGACAAGAATGTACAGTAGTAAGTAAAAACACGTTCTTCGCTACTTTTTTTTTATTATTATTATTATTACCCCTATTACTTACATGCACTAGATATTTTACAATATCCTTTTTTCGAGCCTCTCTCGCCGCCTGCAGCGCGGAGCCTTCTCCCGCCAGGAGCGCAGCGTCGCGGAAACCCGCCTGCTCCGCCAGCCACTTGACGGCGGCCAAGTTGCCGCAGGCGGCCGCCACGTGGAGGGCCGTCTCCCCGGCGTCCGTCAGGGCCCTCAGGTCGACCTTCAGCGCCTGCAGGACCTTCAGCACCTCGACGTGGCCGCCCTTCGATGCGTAGTGAACGGCGCGGAATCCTTAAAAAAAAAAAAAAAAAAAAAAAAAAATATATATATATATATATATATATATATATATATATATATATATATATATATATGGTTTTTGTTTTTGCCTTTTTTTTAAAGTCCGCGGATTAGACAGATTCAAATACGGTATATTTTCTGGTAAAAAGAAGCTATTCATAGTTAGTAAATTACTGATATATTTAAGAGAAAAAAAAGAAAGAGTAAACATGGAAACTCTAGACAAGATGGTAATATATATATATATATATATATATATATATATATATATATATATATATATATAGATAGAGAGATAGAGAGAGAGAGAGAGAGAGAGAGAGAGAGAGAGAGAGAGAGAGAGAGAGATAAATAAATTCAAATGAAATACAGGTTTTTATTCTAATAAAAGTTTAAGTGTTAGTAAATAGTAAAAACATCAAGATAATATCTTTATTTATCTTATCTCCGTCATCTTTTCTGAAAAAAAAAAAAAAAAATATCAGCATACTTTTGAAGAATTAATCTAAATTTTAGCAACTACAATGAAGTCAATACATCGTTTACACAATGGTACTATTGAATATGGTTAACAAACTCCAAAAATATGTTTATTACAGTCGTTTATTCTTTATTTTTATAACTCAAGTAACACATGTTTCCTTCGAATATTGTTCATTAATCTCTAGCCTTGAAATATATACATTTTCCGCTTATGCTTTTCCTATAGTGCAATTTACACTTACCCTACAGTATTCTTTTTTTCCTTTTGTACTCTATCATCTGCAGCTAACGAGGCACACACTACTCTTCTAATACTGTTACTTAACACATATTCATCTATCATGAAAAGCTAATTCACTTTTTTTTCTGAAACGCAAATCGAACTTGCCATTCATTACTGTTGTAAAAAAAAAGAAAGAAAAAAAAATCAATTTTCTCTTTCATTACTTGCCTTCAAATACTGTTCTTTGCACTTACCATCTGGTCCCTTCGAGTGAGGGTCTGCACCAGCGCTGACCAAAGCCTGGAGGGTGGAGCTGTGGCCAGACCGAGAAGCCAGATGGACAGGGCGAAGTCCTGTGTGTGGCAGTGACCAATATAGCGGTACATTTAGTATAACATGTAAACGTGTCTTTAAGAAGTGAATGCAAAAGACCCCTTAGCTTATCATGAATTGAAAGCAATTAGTATGTGTCTATGAGTGTGTTTGATTATTTAAGAATTAATGTTAGCTGCAGTCGAATAAGTGTGAGCCCTTTTAAGTATATAAATGGATATAGGCGGATGGACAGAATAGTGAGAGCTTAAGACATTAAAAATGATATGTGTGTGACTATGTTTGTACATATAGGGTATACAGATAAGCATACTATGTGTAGTGTTTCTGTGACATCAGTGAGATGTTTTGACAGCATAAAATGTCAGCCGCCAGATGGCTCCCAGCCCCCCTTCTCCCCCCCCTACAAAAAAATCCAAAAAGCAAGTAAGCAAAACAATAAAAGTAAGAAAGAAATCAGCTTCTATTGTAAGATCTTTGATGCAAATACGAGTATATTTGACCGACAATGATATGGTGATAAATTTAAACGTGTGTATAAAATCTGATTGATTCGCAGGTGATAAGTAAATTATGTGGAAGTTATATTAGTATGGTTCTGCCATTCAGAACACAGCGAGAGGATGATATATGAGTTCAAAGGTGTGCTTTATCAACAGCGAGGAGGGGGGGAGGGAGGGGGGGGGGGATTTAGGAGAAGGAGCGACGGGACGACACATCGACCTTTTTCAGTAGGAAGTGAGCTTATCGCCTCCAAATGGGCTCCAGCATCCGCCAGCCTCTTCACCCCCTTTGCGTCGCCCTCGCGTGACGTCAGAAGGATCTGCGGGGTTTTGATCGTATTTCATTAGCATGGCCGTTTGGTAGAGCAATGGGCGTACTGTGATATGTGTGTGTGTGTGTGTGTGTGTGTGTGTGTGTGTGTGTGTGTGTGTGTGTGTGTGTGTGTGTGTGTGTGTGTGTGTACATATACATATACATATATATATATATATATATATATATATATATATATAGAGAGAGAGAGAGAGAGAGAGAGAGAGAGAGAGAGAGAGAGAGAGAGAGAGAGAGAGAGAGAGATAGAGAGAAAGAGAAAGAGAAAGAGAAAGAGAAAGAGAGAGAGAGAGAGAGAGAGAGAGAGAGAGAAGAGAAAGAGAAAGAGAAAGAGAAAGAGAGTACATGTGAAACAGTACAGTTGCCTCAAAAAGTTCCTGTGTCCGCTGTGTCCTGCATATACTTTTTGTCTCTCTCTCTCTCTCTCTCTCTCTTGCTTCCTCCCACTGCCTGTTTGTTTGTCCGTTTCTCTCTCCCTTTAATCCCGCTCTCTCCTCCTCTCTCTCTCTTTCATTATTGAACCTTTCGAAATTAAATCAAGTTAAATCAAGTTGATTTCCATAAGTTATGGTTTCAATTACTTTTTCTTTCGCTCTTGATTTCATTTTTGTGTGTTTGATTATGTGAGATTCCTTTCAAAACTTTTCAGACTCTACAATCGAACTTATTATACATTTTTCCTACGACAAACAGGCTATTTAATCAAAGGGCCTCATGGTATAACCTAAATGCCATCCATACTTAAAGGGCCTCATGAAATAACCTTAATGCCATCCTTAATTAACCAAGGGGCCTCATGATATAATCTTAACGCAATACTAACCTGTGAATTCAAATCAGATGTTCCTGAGTCCTTTCGCCTGTGTACTTTCTCTTTCTTTTTATTCTTGTCACGTTCATCTGCGATTTGCAGGCGCTGGAAGAATACAGTAGGGTGCGATCATTACCTCCTGTTTTAGATGTATCCGTATATTCATACAAACCCCAACATGATGATGTACACCTCATTGGGGTCGCTGAGCGTTTTTCCTTATTTTTCCTCAAAATATTAGGCGTGGTCAATGTTTTCATCATATATGTGGTTACGTGTTGGTTGATGGCTAGTGACAAAATTTTGCTTGATGATTAAGAAATAATTTAAAATGCGGTGTAATAAAAAAAAAGTCCATTGACTTCTGACAGCCTACAATTAATATTATGTAATATAAGCTATACAATGTCGAACAGATTGCGGACGCTGAAAAGTTTGGGAAACACTGGTGTACACAAATATACCAATCATCACAGCCACAGCGTGAAAGAATTCAAAAAATAAAAAATAAAATAATAAAAGTAGAGTCATTATTTATGGCAGTATGAATGGTGAAAACACTCTACCGTGTTGATGCTATGGGAGAAAAACCCACAATGTAAAACTAGATTTATAGAAAGTGAGACCGATCTAGTTTATGGCAGTATGTATATGGAAAGGAAAACAGCCTCCATAAGAAAGGAAAATCAGACGAAAGAATAACCAAAGTGAATACACAGAGAATTTTGACATGATTATCTAGTGGTAGAGACAAATATTATGTAATGATAGAGAGAGACAAACTGAACAAGAGCTGAATCAGGTCTCAAGAGGAGGGTCAAGGACAAAGCGTGTAGGGAAGAGTTTACTTTTATACACACACACACACACACACACACACACACACACACACACACACACACACACACACACACACACACACACACACACACACACACACACACACACGCACACAAACACACACACACACACACACACACACACACACAACACACACACACACACACACACACACACACACACACACACACACACACACACACACACACACACACACACACACACACACACACACACACACACACACACACACACACACACACACACACACACACACACACACACACACACACACACACACATATATATATACACGCTGAAGAGAATGAAATGCGTGTTTCATTCATTCACGCAATGAAGGTCACCAGCTTAACTAAAAAGTCGATAAATTAATTCATAAATCAGCGATTTTTTTATGGCAGAAAATGCGATTAAGCTCCTTAAAGCCCCATCTGCATAATCGCCCCCCCCCCCCCCCCTGGCCTCGCCTCCTGCAGGCAGGTCGCCACCTCCGCGCGACCTGCCCCTTATCTATTTCCGTATGCATTTATGTGTCCACTTATCTATTTTTTTTTAAGCATTTGTATATCTTTTTATCTATTTATTTACGTATTTATGTATCTATTAATATATTCGTTTATCTATCTCTTTATGTATTCATATATCTTTTTATCCAATGTATTCATTCGTTCACCTATTATGCATTCAGTTCACTTATTCATCTATCTTTCTACAGCGAGGCACGACAGCCCCCCCCCCCCCCTTACCGGCGCCCTCCTGCTCCGGCGCTCGAGCAGCTCCTCGATCTCCCGGCGCCCAAGAGCTCTCGCCACGTCAAGCGGACTCTGGTTCCTGATGTCCCTCTTGCTCGCCGTCGCCCCCTTCGTCAGGAGCCACTCGACGGCGCCGCACTGGCCCTCCAGAACGGCGAGGTGCAGCGGCGTGCGGCTCGATGCGTCCACGAGGTCGAGGTCGCACTTGAAGCCCAGCAGGAGGTCGAGGGTGACTTCGCTCCCGCCGGCGGCCGCGTAGTGGATCGCTCGCATGCCTGGGGGAGGAGGGGAGAGGTGTTAGGAAGGGAGGAGGGGGGTATTGGGAGGGGTGGTGGAGTGGTCTGAGAGAAGATGGAGGGGGGAGGGAGGGGGGGAGGGGTAGGCGAGTTGTTCTACTGCCATAATGATTTGTTTATTTTCTACCATTTATCACTAGTATCGCCTTTGCTAGTTGGTATTAATGATATATCAATATAATTATCTATATTATCTTATGATTAACACCATGATCACCATCAAAGGCAAACGTTGAAAACCCCGAATAGAACGCATGCACAGGAGCAAAAACCCGAACATATCCGCATACTATTGTTTGTGCTCTGTAAATTCCCTCCCCCCCTCCCCCCCTCCAAAAAAAAAAAAAAAAAGCTTAATTCCTTCCTCTTCCTCTTCCTCGCCTCCTTGTGCACGACCTTTTCAACCAACCTTTCCTGTCGTAGTTTTGCAGAGAAGCCGAATTGTCGATCAGCACCTTCAGGAGGGCTGCGTGACCCCCGAGAGCCGCCAGGTGGATCGGCTGCCGGCCTAAGGGGGGGGGGGGGGGGACGAGGGACCAGAGAGTGAGTAATTGTATGATAATATATAATAACGTATAATATATATATATTTATATATACACATATCTGTTCATCTCTTTATCTATATATGTATATATAAACATATATATACGTAGATATGTATATATATATATATATATATATATATATATATATTTACATTGATACACAAACACATATATATATATATGCACATATATTTGCATATAGACATACAGGCATCCATCCATACATATATATACATATATATATATATATATATATATATATATATATATCTTTCTACATATATATATATATATATATATATATATGTACATTTATACACACACACACACACACACACACACACACACACACACACACACACACACACACACACACACATATATATATATATATATATATATATAGCCTCACCTTTGCCGTCCCCCATAGTTATCTCGCAGCCTGCCTCGATCAGTACCTGTAAGACGTCTAAGTGACCTTTCTCGGCAGCAATGTGAACAGCGAAGCGACCTGTAGGTTCCGAGGTAATTGTAATCAGCCTTTTGTTAAAAAAGGTCGTTTAATTTTTTGATTAAGTAGAGTTCTTGTGTTGTTTCTGTCTGCCACTGTCTCTGTCTGTGGACTCGTTAGTCTGTCTGTCTGTCTGTCAGTCTCTCTCTCTCTCTCTCTCTCTCTATATATATATATATATATTAATTATTTTAGAAATAAATTAACAAATTGTAAAAAGGACTCAGCCAGAAAAAATCAGAGAGATCATCTAAACACCAGTATTAGTGCAAATGAATTTAACGATTTCTTCGCAAAAAATGGACATCTCACATACAAACAATCAAATGCTTCCAGATCTCAGAAAAATACAGGTAGGATAAGGCCACTAGCAAATCCTTTTAGACCACAACCTGTAAAAATAGAAACAGTAATCCTTACAATAAAACACCTGCGTCAAACTAATGCTGTGGGAGCAGATGGCATTGCTTTTCGCTTTATTAGAGACAGTCTATCTGCAATAGCTTACTATCTAACGGTAATCATTAACACATCTCTAGTTACTGGTAATTTCCCATCGCTTTGGAAACATGGCATAATAACACCAGTTTTCAAATCCGGAAACACAGACGAAGTCAATAACTATCGTCCTATTGCCATATTGCCTATACTGTCTAAAGTTCTCAAAAAAATCGTAGCAGACCAATTGACATTATTTCTGGAGACAAATGACCTACTATCCAAAGCACAACAAGGTTTCAGAAAAAAAGTTGTCTACTGAAACAGCATTATAGCAGATCACAAATAAAATTTATGAGAACATAGACAACAATCAAATAAACTTGCTAACACTGTGCGACTTATCAAAGGGCTTTTGACAGTGTCAACCACGAAATCCTCCTAAGTAAATTAATATATCACAACATCGATACATACTGGTTCAGAAGTTATCTAAGTAACAGAAGCCAATCAGTCAAAATTCATAAGGAAATATCTACAAAACAGATAGTATCTTTCGGTGTTCCACAAGGATCTATATTAGGCCCAATTCTATTTACAATATTCGTAAATTATATAATAGCCCAAAATTGCTTTCTTGTTCAATACGCCGCTGATTCACAATTTCTCCACAGTGATTCAGTTAACAACTTAGATAAACTAATAAAAAAGACCCAGGAGACATTGACACTAATAAAAGGATACTTTGACACAAATGGCCTCAAGATAAACCCAGATAAATCACAATGTATCTTCATAAGTAGTCGCCAAAACATCGCCAAAATTCAAGTAAACACCACCATAAAATTTGAAGACAGCTACATAAGACCGAGCACTTTAGTAAAACACCCAGGCGGACACAATGACAGATTCATGACATTTGAGAACCACGTCGACAACATCCATAGGAAAGTAATGGGCACACTAATTTACCTAAGCCACATAAAAAACAAGATCCC
>NC_061835.1:15085723-15088223 GCF_019202785.1 Penaeus chinensis
TATGTCTACATACATTTACAGCAAACGAATGACCTTATCCTTTCCTTACTTTACAAGAAGACAGATCAAGATACAATTCGATAAATACGCAATCATATAGACTGCTATACTTAATAACACACCGATGGAAATATACAAAAACGTCCATAGGCAAATACTGATGACAATTCGATTTCCTCGAACCTACTAACTCAATGCTATAGTCCTCATTATATTCGACATATTTCGCCTTAATTTACTACATGCTATAGGTTACATAAGGCAGACTAGTCCTACCTTGGTTATCTCCTGCGGCCACATCGGCACCGGCAGTCAGAAGGGCTTTGGCGATCTCCGAGGCGCCCTTTTCCGCGGCCAAGAGCAGGGCGGTGCGGCCTGGCCAGGCAGGTCGGCAGGGTTAGACTATCATTATTATTGTTATTATTATTTTTATTATCATTATCAGTATTATCATTATCATCACTGTTATTATTATTATTATTATTATTATTATTATTATTATTATTATTATTATTATTATCATTATTATTATCATTATCAGTATTAGTATCATCATTGTTATCATTGTTATTATTATTATCATTATTATTATCATTATTGTTATCATTATCATTATTATTATTATCACCACTGTTATCATTATTATTATTATAATTATTATCATTATTATTATCATTATTATTATCATTATCATTTTTATTATTATCACTATTATTGTTATTACTATTATTATTATTATTATTATCATAATGATAATAATAACAATCGTTATCATTAGTATCACAATGATGTTAATAATAATAACTTTTATAATAATTGTTATTTTTTTATCTTTATGATTGTTGTTGTTACTATTATCATTATTGTTGTTATCATCATCATCATCATCATCCTTATTATTATCATTTTTATTATTATTATGCTTATTATTATTATTATTATTGTTATTATTATTATTATTATTATTATTATTATTATTATTATTATTATTATTATTATTATTATTATTATTATTATTATTATCATTATTATTATTGTCATTATCATTTTTATCATCATCATTATTATCATTAATATTATTATTATAATTAGCATTATCATTATTTTTGTCATCAGTATTTGTATTATAATAATATTTAAATATAATATTCTTGTTATTATTTTTATAATCATTATCATTAATATTCTTGTTATTATTATCAATATTATTATTATTACCATTACTACTACTACTGCAATTATCTTCATTATTGTTATTGTTATTATTGTTATCATTATTACCATTATTATTATCATCATCATGATCATCATTATTATTATCTTTATTATTACTATCACTATTATTATCATTATCATTATTATTATTATTATTGTTATTGTTATTATTATTGTATTATTATCATTGTTGCTATTGTTGTTCTCATTATTGTTATTATTATTATGATTATTATTATTATCTTTATTATTCTTGTTATAATCATCTTCGTTCTTATTACTACTATTATTGTCAATGTTATCATCATCATCACTATTATTATCAATATTATTATTATCATTAATATATGATAATTATAATAATGATAACAATAATTGTTATTATTATTATTATTATTATTATTATTATTATTATTATTATTATTATTACTATTATTATTATTATGGTTGTTGTTGTTAATAGAAGTAGTAGTATCGTTATTATTATCATTATCATCACTATTATTATGTGTGTGTGTGTGTGTGTGTGTGTGTGTGTGTGTGTGTGTGTGTGTGTGTGTGCATACAAGTTAATATACATTAGCTTTGATAAGACCTTACCGTTGTGGTCGCACTCGTCGACCCTCGCTGCCCTGTTCAAGTAGCGCTGTTAGTGTGTTTGTTTGCTCTCTCTCGACCGCCAAGTGGAGCAAAGTCCGTACTGCAAAGTCCACAACTCTCTTGTTAATTTTTCCTTTTCCATGAACTTGTTGTCATCAGTATTTGTATTATCATAATATTCAAATATAATATTCTTGTTATTATTTTAACTTTTAACTGCACAAACATGCGCGCAAACACACATATATACACACACGCATACACTCACACAAACAAACCCACATACAAACAAACACAAGCAAACGGACAGACAAACATACGAAGACAAACAAACGCAAAGACTAACATATGAACAAAGAATGAGTGAGAGAGAGAGAGAGAGAGAGAGAGAGAGAGAGAGAGAGAGAGAGAGAGAGAGAGAGAGAGAGAGAGAGAGAGAGAGAGAGAGAGAGGTAGATAGGTATATAATAAATGGGCAGATAGATAAATATATAGAGAGATAGACAGATGAATAGATAGATGGATGAGTGAATGGATGGATATATAGATAAATATAATAATAGATAAATAGATAGATATGAACAAACAATATAAACATGGACAAAAATATGCCGACAGCTATTGACGGAGATAAGGAAATAAATAGATAAATAGATAACACGTTAGGACATAGACAGAAAGCCAG
>NC_061835.1:15100723-15105723 GCF_019202785.1 Penaeus chinensis
ATATATATATATATATATATATATATATATATATATATATATATAATAAGGGTAACATCTCGCGAAGAGGTAAGAGGAAGGCTGAGCGAATAGAGATTCCTGTCATTTCACTTACTCCCACAGTAACAAACTCTACAGCGTTTTCTTTAGGGTACTAATGTGATAAAAAATGCTCTAGATCAGTGGTTCTTAACTTGGGAGGCTTCAGTATTTTCCAAAGGGGGCGCGAACCATCGGCAAAAGTCAATAATTTCTCTCACAAAACGTACTTATAATTTTCTTTAAAGTCTGAGAGGGAATTTTATTAACAGATGCAAGGCCGTCGCGGAGGGAAGTGCAAATTCCTAAAAGGGCGTGGTGATTAAAGGGTTAAGAACCACTGCTCTAGAGAGTTTGGCTGAGCTAGCGGTGAGGTAACTTCATGAGTTAACAAATCTGATTAATATCTACCATTCCAAGATATAAATTTTATGCTTCCTATATCACATGTTAAGGACCGAATTATAGTAATTTTAGTATGTGAAGCAATTAGTTCATCGTGTAAAAAAAAAATAATAATAATAATTTGCTGTAAGAATAAATGTAGTCTTGCTGATTCCACAACACTCGATGCACACAAGCACTCTGTTTACATCATAAGGCAGGAGGAGGAATGCAAAAGGAAAGCTGCGGGTCTGAGGAGATGGATTACGTTATTTGTATTTTTCTGACTACTAAGACTTTCAGATATAGGTAACACCACAACACAGAGCTATTGCTGTACGGATGATACAATTGACCAGAGTGTGTGGCAGTTTCATATTCCTTGGAGACGCTCAGATGACAATGGATGCAGAGCTAACAAAAGCTTCTTTTTTTTAGAATCAACTTTAAAAGAAATTACCTCTATTCCTTTATGGTTTACACGTTCCATTACAGAAGGCGAAAATGGACCCCCCGCCGATGTCCTGTGCGGCCCTGCTCCTGTCTTGCCTCCTCGCTCGCCTCGGCCAAGGAACCTCGACGGAAACCGAGCCAAGGACAACCCCTCCTGCCGAAGCCACTGCCTCGCTGAACCGATTCACGTACCAGGATACAAGTCTTTCAGAAGCTTCAGTCTCCCCTTCCTTAGATGAACTCCTGAAGGCGATAATAGAAAACGAGCTGCAGGACTGTGATTTGGTCCTTGTTCACGATGAGTCTAATGAGTACGAGTCGCAGCTTACTCACCTTCTAGACCTCGGCAGTGTTCGAAGGGTGAGTCATCCCAAAAGTTCTCGGAGGTCAGGCGATTGACAACACTCGCTTTAGTGTTCTTAGAATAACACAGTAAAAAGAAAATAGGTTTAGTGAAAGGTAAGACTAACTAGAATTAATTTGTTTAAAGAGTCACCTTTTAGTTAGAGTTATTGTTATCACTATGATTGTTATCATTATCATTGTTATTGTCATTCTTCTCTATAATGTAAATGATGACGGTGATGGTAATAATAATAATTGTAATGATAATGATTTAAAAATCAGAACAAGAACAGCAACACCAACAACAAAACTGTAATAATAATAATATCAATAAAAATGATAATCATTATATTCTTACTATCATTACTCTTAATGATGATATTAATGATAACAATAATGATGATAATAAAAGTGAAAACAATAATGATAATAATCATTATCATCAGTAACAAGCAAAATAGAATTACAAAGCCGTTGCCATCCTTTCTCACTGTGCCCCCCCCCCCCCCCCGCGACGCCCAGCTGGTGCGCGTCAACACCCCGCAGGACCTCCGGCTGGCGTTGAGGGCGGAGTCACGGTGCGCCGCCTACCTGATCCTCCTCGGTGACCACGCCCACCTCCTCGATCTCAGCCAATCACAGGACGAAGGGTGGAACTACAAGGGCATGTAAGAGATAATGATGATGACCTGATTAATGATAGTGATGAGATAATGGCGGTGGGAATTAGGATGAGAGTGGGAATGACAATGCTGGTAATGATGATAATGATGGCATTGGTAATAGTTATTATTGTCTTTATTATCATTATTATCTTTATTATCATTATTATCTTTATTATCATTATTGCTACCAGTGTTATTTTACTATCATTATCATTATTAGGCTATCGTCACTATTATTAGGCTATCATTACTATTGTTGTTATAATGATATTGATATTGATGATAATAATGTTAAGGATGATAGCAATGATAATTATAGTAACAATTATGGTAATGATAATATGATAATGCAAAAATGAAAATAATGCTAATAACCACAATAAAGATAATAGTAACAATATCAATTGTAATGCCTATAATTGTGATTTTGATAATGATAATACAAATGATAATAACAATAACAACAACAACAATAATAATAATAGTAACAATAATACAAATAATCATAATAATAATGATAATAAAAATAATAATAATAATAGCACGATGATTGTGATAATAATGATTAAAAGATAATGATGATGATGAAAATCATGATCGAGGCGATGAGAGAGAAAGAGAAAGGGAGAGAATATATATATATATATATATATATATTATATTATATATATATATGTATATATGTATATATATACATATATACATACATATAGATTTATACGCACACACACACACACACACACACACACACATACATATATATGTATATATATATATATATATATATATATATATATATATATATACATATACATATATATATATATATATATATATATATATATATACATATATACATATATATACATATATAGATACATGCATATATATATACATATATATGTATATATATATATATATATATATATATATATATATATAGAGAGAGAGAGAGAGAGAGAGAGAGAGAGAGAGAGAGAGAGAGAGAGAGAGAGAGAGAGAACCACAAAAGCACGATTTCTCCTTAAACGCTGTTTATTAGATGACCGTAAATTGGTTAATGATTATACCACAATTACGCAACCTTTTTCTCACAAAATTAGTGACCAGAAAAACACTCACGAGCTTCACTACGCGCGTCTCCTCGGCCATCCTCGCCACTTGTCCTGAAGTAATTGGGAATGCTTAGTCGGTAAGCATTGTCTTTTCTGGGTAATGCTTTTCAGATAACGACGCCAAACTGTAATCCGCTCGGCTGATAAGGAGCTCTTGTTCGTATGCCTGTGTTGCCTGTACGGACGTTCCTGTTCGGTTCTATGGTGCACTGTTCTGTACGTCACTGCTGGTGTCATAACGAAAAAAAAAAAAAAAAAAAAAAAAAAATATATATATATATCGTGTTATTCTGACATCCAAGAGACAAAGCAGAACAAAGACAAAAGTGGAAATAAAACGGAGATGAAAAAAAAATTGGAAGTGTTAGCTACAGATTGTATTAGGAGGCGTTAGTTGCTATTTCGCCCGTTTCTTTCTTTCTTTTCTCTTACATGCAACACATGCATACATATATGTATCCATACACACATACACACACACACACACAAACAAATGTTTATGTGTGTGTGCAAATGTGTGTGTGTAACAGAATAGGTTAAATCAGGCAAAATATAATTTTGTATTTATGACCTTCTTCCCCTTCAAGCAGATAAGAAAAAGCACTTCCTCTATCAGCCACGATTTGTATAACAAGTGTTCTTATTAGTGAAACTTTCATTGAGTCTGTTATTTATCATTGTAACTTCCGCGTTCTTCGTCGATCCCCGCTCTCACACCCTGGTCTCTTCTTCCTTTTCTCCCTGATTCCTTGACCTTCTCTCTCCCTCTCCCTTCCCTCTCTCCACCTACTCCCCTTCCTTACTCCTCCCCCCTTCTCCCTCCCTGAGTTCCACTTCTCTCTTCGTTACCTTCGTTCTCCTTATCGCGCGAGAGGCATACCTTCACTGGGTAAGCGTGTTGTTATAGTCGACATAAATCTTCTTATCAAAATCCTTATATAAAAAAAAAAAAGGAAGGCCTCGTAGTTTACTTATATAAAAACGGCGAACAATGGACTTGGTATATTGCTTCACACTTTTCTTCGCAGTTACTCGCTACTGGAAATATCATCACAAAAAAATGGTTGCTGAAATCTTGTTTCTCTTCCCCTCAGCAACGGATCAAGTCAACCATGAATGAGCATATTACCGGCCAAGATACTGGGGATTACTTCAATATTTAGTTGTAAAGTCATTACAAACATGAAGCAGTCATTACATATGGACAAAGTAGCACACTAGGAGGCTCCTTGCCATTATGTTTAAAAAGAAAAGTCTTTAACCAATGCATCCTTCCAGTTATGACCTATGGATCAAAAACATGGACTACAGCCAAATTACTGGAGAGAGGGATGAAGGTTGATGCTGGGAATTAGATGAGGGCGACGTGGATATACTCGGGAGCATCAAAAAGAAAACATTGAATGGGCAGGTCATATATGTCGGAGACAGGACAACAGATGGACAAAGAAAGTAACAGACTGGGCTATAGATAACATAAAGAGGCCAAGGGCCAGACCTATGACAAGAAGGCGCGATGAAGTAACGAAATTTGGGGGCCAAGACTGGAAGCAAAAATCGCAAGACAGGCAAAGATGGAAAAGATTGGGAGAGGCCTACGTTCTGCAGTGGATTGACCCTGGCTGATGATGATGAGGAGGAGGATATATATTTACATATACATACACATATGTATATATGCATGCATACACACACACACACACATACACACACACACACACACACACACACACACACATATATGAATATGTGTGTATGTGTGTGTGTGTGTTAACGTATAAATATACATACATATATGTGTGTCGTGTGTATTTCCCTGTAACATAAAAACAAAAAAACTAAAAAACACGATCAAGGAAAGGTCAGGCAAGACGTCAAATGTAGGCTTAGAAGTTTTACGACGTACTCTAAATATAATTCCATTTAGTAAAGAAAACAGACAGAACACGGCTCAGAGAAAAGCACACTACGTTATATTTATTTCGTTTTATGTTTTTAT
>NC_061835.1:15110723-15129879 GCF_019202785.1 Penaeus chinensis
AAAGATTAATATTTCTTCTCATTTTACTTATTCATTTTTCACTGTTTCCTTTCGGAATACATGAGAGAAAGAGGGAAGAGTAGAGCAGAGAAACGGAGAGAGAGAGGGAAAGTTGTGAGGGTGGATATATATGTGTGTGTGTTAGTGTATGTATGTATGTATATATATATATATGTGTGTGTATGTATATACATATAAACATATACATTTATACATGTATATTATATACATATATATCAAAACACACTGTATATGGTAGAAAACCTCACAATGCACAAATAATATTTATTGATAATGAGACAAGAGTTTCGAAATCCCGTTGGATTCCATCTTCATGACTGAACAGGCGAGGGGGGGGGGGGGGGGGGAGGCAACGCGGCGCAGGCGACAACAGACGAACGGAAGCGAAGGGAGGTCAGGTCTGGCGTTGCCTCTCCTCTCTCTCTTTGATATCTCCTCCTCTCCCTCTCCTGCTCAGTTCTGAAGATGGAATCCAACAGGATTTAGAAACTGTTCTCTCATTATAAATAAATCTAGTTTCTGCATTGTGGGTTTTTCTACCGTAGTATCAACACGGTAGAGGGTTTTACCATTAATATATATATATATATATATATATATATATATATATATATATATATATATATATATATAATAAGGGTAACATCTCGCGAAGAGGTAAGAGGAAGGCTGAGCGAATAGAGATTCCTGTCATTTCACTTACTCCCACAGTAACAAACTCTACAGCGTTTTCTTTAGGGTACTAATGTGATAAAAAATGCTCTAGATCAGTGGTTCTTAACTTGGGAGGCTTCAGTATTTTCCAAAGGGGGCGCGAACCATCGGCAAAAGTCAATAATTTCTCTCACAAAACGTACTTATAATTTTCTTTAAAGTCTGAGAGGGAATTTTATTAACAGATGCAAGGCCGTCGCGGAGGGAAGTGCAAATTCCTAAAAGGGCGTGGTGATTAAAGGGTTAAGAACCACTGCTCTAGAGAGTTTGGCTGAGCTAGCGGTGAGGTAACTTCATGAGTTAACAAATCTGATTAATATCTACCATTCCCAGATATAAATTTTATGCTTCCTATATCGCATGTTAAGGACCGAATTATGGGACTTTTAGTATGTGAAGCTATTAGTTCATCGTGTAAAAAAAAAATAATAATAATAATTTACTGTAAGAATAAATGTAGTCTTGCTGATTCCACAACACTCGATGCACCCAAGCACTCTGTTTACATCATAAGGCAGGAGGAGGAATGCAAAAGGAAAGCTGCGGGTCTGAGGAGATGGATTACGTTATTTGTATTTTTCTGACTACTAAGACTTTCAGATATAGGTAACACCACAACACAGATCTATTGCTGTACGGATGATACAATTGACCAGAGTGTGTGGCAGTTTCATATTCCTTGGAGACGCTCAGATGACAATGGATGCAGAGCTAACAAAAGCTTCTTTTTTTTAGAATCAACTTTAAAAGAAATTACCTCTATTCCTTTATGGTTTACACGTTCCATTACAGAAGGCGAAAATGGACCCCCCGCCGATGTCCTGTGCGGCCCTGCTCCTGTTTTGCCTCCTCGCTCGCCTCGGCCAAGGAACCTCGACGGAAACCGAGCCAAGGACAACCCCTCCTGCCGAAGCCACTGCCACGCTGAACCGATTCACGTACCAGGATACAAGTCTTTCAGAAGCTTCAGTCTCCCCTTCCTTAGATGAACTCCTGAAGGCGATAATAGAAAACGAGCTGCAGGACTGTGACTTGGTCCTTGTTCACGATGAGTCTAATGAGTACGAGTCGCAGCTTACTCACCTTCTAGACCTCAGCAGTGTTCGAAGGGTGAGTCATCCCAACAGTTCTCGGAGGTCAGGCGATTGACAACACTCGCTTTAGTGTTCTTAGAATAACACAGTAAAAAGAAAATAGGTTTAGTGAAAGGTAAGACTAACTAGAATTAATTTGTTTAAAGAGTCACCTTTTAGTTAGAGTTATTGTTATCACTATGATTGTTATCATTATCATTGTTATTGTCATTCTTCTCTATAATGTAAATGATGACGGTGATGGTAATAATAATAATTGTAATGATAATGATTTAAAAATCAGAACAAGAACAGCAACACCAACAACAAAACTGTAATAATAATAATATCAATAAAAATGATAATCATTATATTCTTACTATCATTACTCTTAATGATGATATTAATGATAACAATAATGATGATAATAAAAGTGAAAACAATAATGATAATAATCATTATCATCAGTAACAAGCAAAATAGAATTACAAAGCCGTTGCCATCCTTTCTCACTGTGCCCCCCCCCCCCCCCCCCGCGACGCCCAGCTGGTGCGCGTCAACACCCCGCAGGACCTCCGGCTGGCGTTGAGGGCGGAGTCACGGTGCGCCGCCTACCTGATCCTCCTCGGTGACCACGCCCACCTCCTCGATCTCAGCCAATCACAGGACGAAGGGTGGAACTACAAGGGCATGTAAGAGATAATGATGATGACCTGATTAATGATAGTGATGAGATAATGGCGGTGGGAATTAGGATGAGAGTGATAATGACAATGCTGGTAATGATGATAATGATGGCATTGGTAATAGTTATTATTGTCTTTATTATCATTATTATCTTTATTATCATTATTATCTTTATTATCATTATTGCTACCAGTGTTATTTTACTATCATTATCATTATTAGGCTATCGTCACTATTATTAGGCTATCATTACTATTGTTGTTATAATGATATTGATATTGATGATAATAATGTTAAGGATGATAGCAATGATAATTATAGTAATAATTATGATGATAATGACAATAATAATGATTAATGAATAATATATAATGATGATCAATTCTCTCTCTCTCTCTCTCTCTCTCTCTCTCTCTCTCTCTCTCTCTCTCTCTCTCTCTCTCTCTCTCTCTTTCTTTCTTTCTCTCTCTCTCTCTCTCTCTCTCTCTCTCTCTCTCTCTTTCTCTCTCTCTTTCTCTCTCTCTCTCTCTCTCTCTCTCTCTCTCTCTCTCTCTCTCTCTCTCTCTCTCTCTCTCTCTCTCTCTCGCTCTCTCTCTCCCTCTCTCTCTCTCTCTCTCTCTCTCTCTCTCTCTCTCTCTCTCTCTCTCTCTCTCTCTCTCTCTCTCTCTCTCTCTCTCTCTCTCTCTCTCTCTCTCTCTCTCTCCCCGTCCCTCTTTGTTCATGTTATAGACGCACTAATCCAAATCTTTTACCTCCTTCTTGTAGATTTGTAGTAACGGGTTTCTCAATGGCGGAACTGGAGCTTTTGTCCGCCTCTCCGAAAGGCAGAAGGACAAAGCACATCTTGGGTTTAGTGAAGGTAAGGACACAGACGCTGCAATGCTATGAGATAGAATTACATCGCTGTATACTACTTGGGAACAGAACAACGAAGGGAAGTTCAGGAAGGCCTTTTCGCTATGTTGCTTCATCAGGCTCCGATGAAGCAACACAGCGAAAAAGTGCCTATACATTGGGCAATTCAACTTCAATAATCATACCTGTTCTTCTGTGTAGTGTTAAGCATCGATAGCACTGAAAGTAATAATTTCAATAGTGTTGACGAGTGAATGTAAAATGATAATGATAATAATAATAATGATAAGTTAAACATGAACTGCATTCCAGTTGAAGTTAGGGAGGATACAGGCTGTTAGAATAGCATTGGTTTTGTACTTTATGTAAATATAAACTAAACAAAATGAAATCACACCAAAGACTTCAATATATAACTAATAAAGCTATAAATAGACTGCATGTAAGTGGGGAGGTAGAATGGTCAAAGGAACAGCCGACGGAGCGACCTGCTTAGTAACCATGGTAAACCTCCCTCGAAAATCT
Organism: Penaeus chinensis; assembly: GCF_019202785.1. Taxonomy (NCBI): domain Eukaryota; kingdom Metazoa; phylum Arthropoda; class Malacostraca; order Decapoda; family Penaeidae; genus Penaeus; species Penaeus chinensis. The sequence goes on from NC_061835.1 coordinate 15,114,599, forward strand.
GCAATGAGGTCATCCACTTCTATCCATTTTTATCCACCTCCCTCCACTTTCATCCACCATCCACATTCATCCAGCTTTATCCACTTCTAACCAACTTCATCCACTTTCATCCACTTTCATCTTACATTCTCTTTCCTCATTCATCCTCCACCTTTCTCTGCATTCATCTTCTTTCGTCCACCTTTACCCACCTCCATCTACCTCCACCGCCTTGATCCACTTCCATCCACCTTCATTCACTTTAATCCACTTTCATCCACTTTCTCCCTCCTTCGTCCCACCTCCATCCACTTTCATCCACCTCCCCACCGCGCGCAGACGGGTCCAGGGGGCGACTGGGCTCTTTATGCGAACCAGTTTCACCAAGAGCGACCTTTCGCCCTTCTGACTTCTTGGAGAGGCGGGCGACTCGCGACGGCGGCGAGGATGCTGCGTCAGGAGAAGCTGGCTGATCTCCGAGGCGCTGTCCTGAAGGTATGTGTGGGTTGTGGGATTCGGGCTGTAAACTATGGGCTGCGAGTTATAGGCTGTAGGGTTGTAGAGTGTGGGTTGAGAACTATAGACTGTGGGCCAAAGGTTGTGGGTCTTCGATTGTGGACTGTGTGTTTTGAGTTCTGAACTATGGATTGTGGGCTTTTTGGTGAGCTTTGCGGGCTGTTGGTCATGGGTTATGGGCTGTGAACTATAGATTACGGGTTATGAATTACGAACTGTGAGATTGTGACTTGGGTTGGCTGTTGTTCATTTCCAGTTCAACAGAATAGTTTTCATATCGTCTTCAGAAATATTATTTCTGAGTCAGAACACGCGTAGTGCCTTGTAACTTTAGAAGCTGATGACAATAATTATAACACTGTAGATTGATAATCAAATATAGCATAATCTCTCTCTCTCTTTTTATGCCCCTCTTTCTTATCCTCCCTCCCTCACTTCCACCCTCCTACTCTCTCTCTCACTTTTACTCTCATTCCTCTCTCTCTCTTTCTCTCCCCCTCCCTCCCTCCCACTCTCTATCACTCTTACTGCCTTCCTTCCTCCCTCCCTCCCACTCTCTCTCACTCTCACTGCCTTCCTTCCTCCCTCCCTCCCACTCTCTCTCACTCTCACTCCCTTCCTTCCTCCCTCCCTCCCACTCTCTCCTTCTCTCTTTCCCTCTCCCAATCTATCCATCTCCCTGTCTGCACATAAATACCCGCACACACATCCACTGATCCCCGGAAGGTGGCAACGTTTGCGTGGGAGCCAAACGTGTTCTACGCGCGCGACGAAGAGGGCGCGTCCCGCTACGGCGTCGACATCGACGTCGTGAAGGTCTTGGGTCAGGTCCTGAACTTCTCCATCGAGTTCGTGGAGCCCCCTCGAGGTATGGCAGACGTGTATATGCCTCCGTAAAGACACGTATTCATGCCTTACATAAAAGACGCAACGCTACGAGAACATGCGCATACAGGTATACAAAGATGCATAGTCACTCACGTACAAACGCGTTGTCAGTGAATGAATGTAATAACGCATTTCACTTTACTATGGTGATTGTTCTAGTTTACTTTGTTAAGGATTTACGAATTTAAGAAATCTTAAGGTAAAAGCTGAAATGTGAAAGTAATTATTGCTTTCCTAACCCTGTCTTTAGTTCTTAAAAAAATATATATACACACACACACACATCTCCTTATGTTTCACTGTATTTCTAAATTTCTTTCTCTCTTTCTTTTTATATCTCCATGTCTCCCGTATCTCTAAACCTCTCTGTATCTTTATCTCTATCAGTGTATCTCTGCAACCATGTTTGAATCAGTGTGCCTCTGTCGGTAATTGTTTCATTGTCTCGGTGCACCTCTGTATCTATTTTCATATATCTCTCTGTATTTCAATTTATTTCAATTCATTTATCTTTGTATTTATCTGTCTGTTAATATATTTATCTTTATATATGTATATATATATATATATATTCATATGTGTGTGTGTGTGTGAATGTATATCTATATGTTTACATAAATATAGGTCGGGCATGATATAAACAGCACACACACACACACACACACACACATATATATGATATATACATATATATATATATATATATATATATATATATATATATATATATATATACACATACACACATTCACACACGCACACACACGCATACTCACACACACACAAACACACATGCACACACACACACACACACACACACACACACACACACACACACACACATATATATATATATATATATACATATATATATACAGTACATATATATATGCATACATATGTTTGGGTCTGTTTGTGTCCATGTGTATATAGCTGTGTGTGTGTGTGTGTATACACACACACACGACATTTTGCTTTTGAATATATCTATCTATCTATCTATATGCATGTATGTATATATATGTTTATGTATAAATAAGTAAACATACCATATTCACACACACACACACACACACACTTAGATATATATATATATATATATATACATATATACACACACACACACACACACACACACACACACACATATATATATATATATATATATATATATATACACACACACATACACTTATATATATAGATATGTCGCGGTTAAGTCAGTGATATGTATCCCAATCTCTGGTAGAATTACCCACTTCTAACTCTACGGGCCCAACTTCCACATTTCACATGTCTTTTCGAGTTCTTATTTTCTCTCGTTTGTGGTAGCACTGTGGTCCGATTAGATCAAGGCAATTGGCCGAGAAGGAAACCTAATAGTTGAGGCAACCATGAACGGAAAACCAAACGCCGATGTATGTGCGTGTGTGTGTGTGTGTGTGTGTGTGTGTGCGTGTGCGTGCGTGTACACTTTTGTGTCCGGGTACGTGTGCGTGCATGTGTATGTGCATGAGTGTATATGTGCATGAGTGTATATGTGCATGATTATGTGTGCGTGTGCGCGGGTTTATGTGCGTGTGTGTGTGTGTGGGGGGGGGGGTGTATGCGTGCATGAGTATGTGTATGTGCGTGTACGTGTGTGCGTGCGTGTACGTGTAAGTGTGCGTGTATGTGTGAACGATGGTAACTATGTAAGGGCTTGTTCGTGTGTGCGTGAGCGCGCACGAATGTAGTCTTGTGTAAACATTCGTGTATTCAGGGGGGTGCTTATAGTCTATTTTGCACATTTATGTAAAAAGACTAAATCATCAACTCTTACTTAAAAATCACTTTGTTTGCCCTGAGAGATCACATTGTTTGGGCCATTACTGCCGCATCTTTTATTCTTCATAATTCGGGTTGCTTCTCTCTTTCATGGCCCTTCTGTTTGTTTAACTTAAACTAAAACTAAAATCGGAAAAAGAAATAACAGGGGGAGTTCTTGTATTTTACTGGGAGAGTGACAGCGTACATATACACGAACCAATACAATTAGCTTTACCTTTTTTTGTATCAGATTACAGGTCACTGTTGTAATTCTCTGTCAAAGGGAGTCCTTACAAAAGTTCAGAAAAATCACACAGACACAAAAGGCGACAGCGTGTTGCCTCGGCGAACCCCAGCCTGCGCCCTCTCTGTCTCGGGCGCGTCTGGCGGGCTTCCCCCTGGTGCGCATCCTTACCTTCGCGGTAATTAGCGACTACACAATTCACTCGTTGCTTTTCTGCGCAAATAGTTGTGCCTTATTTCCGAGTGTCTTAAATGCTTATTTAATACCACAGTCTCAACTCATAAGGTCGTTTCTCAGTTAATGATGTGGTCTTACGCAGTTGTTTTTGTCTACACCCTGGTTCTTGCGCCTTTTGCAGTGATCTTTTTTGTTTCGTAGTTTTTTTTTATTATTCTGTATGTACAATTGCTCGTGCGTGCCAGTCCGTTTGCAAATCTGATCACGACAGACAGATATATTGATAGATATAGGTACATAGATATATAGATATATACACATACACACGACATTTTGCATTTGAATCTATCCATATATATACACATATATGTAAGTATATGTATAAATATATGCAAACGTATACACATATTCACACACACGCACACACACACACACACACACACACACACACACACACACACACACACACACACACACACACCAACACACGTTTCTGAATCTAACCCCCCCCCCCCCCTTCGCAGGAGAGCTGTGGGGCGACGAGCGCAGCAACGGGTCGTGGTCGGGCATGATGGGTATGCTGCAGACGGGCTCCGCTGACCTGGGGGCGGCCAGCATATACGTGTCCATCACAAGGGCTGCGGTTGTGGACTTCACGGCGCCCTATGACTCCAGGGTAAGTGGGCGTTGGGTGGGCGGGGCGCTCGGGCTCTGTCAGCGGTGTGCATGTGTATGTGTATGTACATGTGTGTATAAGTATACATATATATATACATATATATATATATATATATATATATATATATATATATATATTTATAATTATTTACTTATACAGGTAAGCGTGTGTACTTATATATATATTCATTTATTTGTATATAGAGATAAGTGTGTGAATATATGTATATATATATATATATATATATATATATATATATATATATATATATATATATATGTGTGTGTGTGTGTGTGTGTGTGTGTGTGTGTGTGTGTGTGTGTGTGTGTGTGTGTGTTTATTTATTTATTTACATACAGTGTGTGTATATATATTTATATATAATATATACATATAAGATATAATTACATATATATATATATATATATATATATATATATATATATATATACTGTATACATATATGTATGATACAAATATATATAATATACAGAAATATCTATATATGTAATTTATGTATATTTGTGTGTATGTGTGATATGTATATATATATACATATATATGTAATACACACACACACACACACACACACACACATGTGTGTGTGTGTGTGTGTATGTATATATATTTATATATATATATATATATATATATATATATATATATGTGTGTGTGTGTGTGTGTGTGTGTGTGTGTGTATGTGTGTGTGTGTGTGTTTGATTATACATATGTATATATGTGCATATGTTAGCGTGATTGTGTGTCCTTACATACAGACACTCAAACGCATCTCCATACACGAATATGAATGCAGCCCCCCCCCCCCCCCCTCAGCTCAGTTGCTTCATGGCCCGGACGGAGCCTCCTCTTCCCCGCTGGCAAGCCCTGGCCTTCCCCTTCCAGCTGTGGACTTGGCTGGCACTCCTGCTGGCACTGGCCCTCAACGCCGTCTTCCTGTATGCCATTGCGAGGGGCGGCAGTGCGCTGTAGGTGTCGAGGCATTTGGCGTGTGGTGCGGCATTCGTGAGCAACATTCCATAACGTTTGCTTTCAATATATATATATATATATATCTTTTTCCATATCACAAACTTCTGTGATCTAATTAGACTTTTCTCTGTTCTTTGCTTGCCCGCCTCTGTTTGTCTGTCTCTCTCTCTCTCTCTCTCTCTCTCTCTCTCTCTCTCTCTCTCTCTCTCTCTCTCTCTCCTCTCTCTCTCTCTCTCTCTCTCTCTCTCTCTCTTCCGTCCTCACCCTCTTTCTCTCTCACTCACTCACTCCTCATCTTCCTCCTCTCTTTCCCTCCCTTCCTCTTTCCTCCTCCCTCACTCTCCATCCTCCCTTCCTCCTACCCTGTCTCTCTATCCCTCGCTCCTCGCTCTTCCTCTCTTTCTCCCTCCCTCCCTCCCTTTCCCCCCCTCCTCTCTTTCCCTCCCTCCCTCTTCGCTCCTTCTCCTCCTCTTTCTCCCTCTCCTTCTTCATCTACGCTTCTGCCCCTCCTCTCTCTCTCTCTTCCCTCCTCTCTCTCTCTTCCTCTCTTTCTCCTTCCTTCCCTCTTCCCCCATCCCCCTTCTCTCTCTCCCTCCCTCTTCCCTCTTTCTCCTCCTCTGTCTCCCTCCTTTTTCCCTCCTCTTCTCTCCCTCTCCTTCTCCTTCCTTCCCTCCCCTCTCTCCCTCTCCTTCTCCTTCCTTCCCTCCCCTCTCTCCCTCTCCTTTCTTCCCTCCGTCTTCCCTCCTTCCTCTCCTTCCTCTCTCCCTCTACCCTCCTTCCCCTCTTCTCTCTCTCTCTCCTTCCTCCCTCCTCTTCCTCTTCTCTCTCCCTCTCATCCTCCCTCCCTCTACCCTCCTTCCCCTACTCTCTCTCCCTCTTCCCTCCTCCCCTTCCTCTCTCTCCCTCTCTTTCCGCCCTCCTCTTCCTCCTCTCTCTCTCTACCCTCCTTCCCCTCCTCTCTCTCCCGCTACCCTCCTCCCCCTCCTCTCTCTCCCTCTCCTTCCTCCTTCCTCTTCCTCCTCTCTCTATCTCTCCTTCCTCCCTTCCTCCCCCTCCCCCTTCTCCCTCCTGAAGCGGCCCCGAGATCGGCGCCCTGTCCAGCCTCGCGTCCTGCCTCTACTACACCTTCGGCCTGCACTGCGACGCCCCCCAAGCCCGCCTTCCTTTGCGTCCTTCCGCCCAGCTGACGGTCGGGATGCTGTGGCTGTACGTCACGATCCTCACGGCCTCCTACTCCACCAACCTCACGGCCTTCATCATCGTGAGTCGGCCGCCGGCAAGTATCGAGACGGTGGAGGAGCTGCGGAAGGCGGGGCTGGAGGTGGCAGGCCTCGGGGACTTCTACAGGGTGGCCCTTGCCTCGGCGGGGGAGGCGAACCTGCAGGTGAGGACGGTTCGGGGAGGGAGGGAGGGAGGGAGGGAGGGGGGAGGGAGGGAGGGAGGGAGGGGGGAGGGGTAGGGAGGAAAGGAGGGAGGGGGAGAAGAGGGTAGGGAGGGAGAAGGGCAGGGGTGGAGAGGAGAGGGGGAAGGGAGGAAGGAGGGAGACATGAAGAAAGGGGGAGGAAAGGGAAAGGAAGGAAAGGAAGGAGAAAGGAAGGACGTGAGAGAGACGAAAAGGAGGAAAGGAGAGAAAAGAAAGGGGAGACAGCAACAGAAAGAGGAAGGAAGGATGTAGCAAAACGCAGTTACGATACTATCTCTGTAAAGATTTTTTTTTTTTTTTTTTTTTTTTTTTTTTAGATTTGTGATGAAAGTTATTCAGGAGAGTATTAAGTACATCTACAGGGCATGTAATTATAGCTTTACACCTCTAAGATCATCGAAAGGCTGACAAGGAAGCGTCCGTCAGCATGCAGTGTTTATCACGGAATATTAAGCATGTAAAGACACACGAGTCCTGGAAGAGAGCAATGGTACAAGTACAAAAATACTTTATATAACAAGAGAAAATATTTCATAGAAGACATCTACAGCTCTCCTTTTTAAAAATTAATCTATTAATAAAATATTTGGCTCACATGATGAAAAAACAATAGTTAGAATTATTATACGACAGTAATTAGCAGTTTCATATTAGACGGAAAATATTATGACAAATAAACTATTTTCTTGGTAATTATTGCTTACCCTTATGACGAATTCATAACAGACGGGTAATATGCGCCAGCGAAATTAATTCCAATGCCCATGGTATAGACATTCCTTTAAAAAGAATGATATGAGCGGCACTGTACATTTTAAAAAAGAATTTTTCTAGCTATACAGTGGTAGATCTTTCCACAAAACCGATAGACTTGATTTAAAAAAAAAATAAAAGCGCTGGGTATGAGTAGACGCCTCTCGTTTTCCTGCTAAAAAGGACTTAAAATCGCTGAATGCAGAGTAAACTTTCAGAATTTCTAAATCCCGCTGGATTATAACTCTAAAACTCTAGAACCAGCGGGAAAATCGCTAGAATGACAACACTGAGTTATGGTGTCCAGCTTACTTATGAATTAAGCTTGAATAATTCACGGATAAGGGTTGATTGTGTGCGTGCGTGTATTTGTGTGCGTGTATGTTTGTGTGCGTGTGTGTTTGTGTGCGTGTGTGTTTGTGTGTGTGTGCGTGTGTTTGTGTGCGTGTGTATGTGTGTTTGCATGTATGTTTGTGTGTCTGTGTATATATATGTGCGTGTGTACGGATAAGTGTATGCGTGTTTATGTATGTCCGATTGTCCGTATGTGTGCGTGTTGTGTATGCACCCGCAATGCTTCCCTGCAGCCCCTGAGCGCCGCCTCCCCCCGCCAGGCCCTGACCCAAACCTACGAAGGCCACAAGTCAGTGGAGACGATCCTGCCCAAGGTGCTCGATGGCCGCGGCGTGTTCCTGCAGAACAGCGCCTACATCGAGTACGTCACCGCCTCCAGGTTCACTCGCAAGGGCGTGGCAGCGACGAGGATGATGAAGGTGCTCGCTTCTGGCCCGGTTGCTCGCACGCGCACGTACAGTATGCACACGCATACGCATACACATACGTGCACATATGTTCACACGCACGCATGCATACATATACACATTACAATCACACACATGCTCTTTACACTCACACGCATACACGTACTCACACACACACACGCAATACACACATACACATGTATAATACACACACACACACACACACACACACACACACACACACACTACCTATATGATTATGTGTTTTAAAAAACAATTGATTTGATATTCACTGCCTCTTCCCACCTCTTCCCTTCCCACATCCCCCTCCCCCTGCTCCTCCTCCTCCCTTCCCATCTTCCCCTGCTCCCCCTCCCCCTCCTCCTCCCACAACCCCCTCCCCCTCCCCCTCCTCCCTTCCCACACCCCCTCCCCTGCTCCTCCCACACCCCCCTTCCCCACCAGGAGTGCTTCGCGCCCTACAGCATCGCCCTGGCCGTCCAGAGGCACTCGCCGCTCAAGGAGGAGATCGACAAGGTCCTCGGGAGGCTGAGGGACAGTGGACTCATTCGCCACTACTTCCTGCAGTCTCTCAGGCGTGCGGCGGCAGACCAGGTGCGTGGCAGGGGCAGGGGCGGGTTGGCAGGGGGCGGGGCTGGAAGACAGAGGGCGGGGCGGGTTGGCAGGGGGCGGGGCGGGTTGGCAGGGGGTGGGGCGGCTTGGCAGGGGGCGGGGCGGGTTGGCAGGGGGCGGGGCGGGTTGGCGGGGGGGGGGGGGGCAGCCTGGTGGGTGGGCGGGGCTGGAAGACATAGGGCGGGGCGGGTTGGCAGGGGGGCGGGGCTGGAAGACAGAGGGCGGGGCTGGAAGACAGAGGGCGGAGCTTAGTGTCAGAGGGCGGGGCTGGTTGGCAGGGGGCGGGGCGGGTTGGCAGGGGGCGGGGCTGGTTGGCGCGGGGGCGGGGGGGCGGGGCTGGTTGGCAGAGGGCGGAGCTGGGTGTCAGAGGGCGGAGCTGGGTGTCAGAGGGCAGGGCTGGGTGGCGCGGGGGCGGGGGGGCGGGGCTGGTTGGCAGAGGGCGGAGCTGGGTGTCAGAGGGCGGGGCTGGGTGGCGGGGGGGTGGGAGGGTCTGTGTAATAGAAGGAGGGGACGAACGAAAGAATGTATGATAATGACAGTAACTATTTATACATATACATATCTAGGCAGCCTTCACCTTGATATGCAATATAACATTATTTTTTCTTTCTTTCTTTCTTTCCTCCTTTTTTACTAATATCGTAATACTTTACATACCCTTAAAGCGACTACCATCAGTGCACACAAGCAAGCAGTCACAGTCGCACCCTTGTGATTCATCAGAACCGGATAATCTGTCTGATTCTTAACTGTTTATTGGTCGTGCTCTTCCTCGGCGCGATTCGCGGGGATTCTCGCTTTGTGCGGCTCCGGTTTGGGCTAAAACTTTTCGCCCTTTCATATATGTGTGTGTGTGTTTGTGTTTCTGTGTGTGTGTGTTAGTGTGTGTGTGTTAGTGTTTCCGTGTGTGTGTTTGTTGGTGTGTGTGTTTGCGTTTCTGTGTGTGTTTGTGTTAGTGTGTGTGTGTTTGTGTTTCCGTGTGTGTGTTTGTTGGTGTGTGTGTTTGCGTTTCTGTGTGTGTATATGTTGGTGTGTGTGTGTGTGTGTGTTTGTGTGTATGTGAGTGTATTCGAGTGCATGCGTTTGCGTGTGTGCATGCGTATGCAATCCGTCTACACAGATGCCCACAAAACTTCCCTCCCGCCGCAGGACACGAGAGGAGGCGCTGACGAAGCCGTAGACAGCGGGGTCATCCCTCTGACCTTGGACCATCTTCAGGGCATTTTCCTTGTGGCTTGTCTTGGCTGGGGAGCCTCCGTGGCAGCCTTCCTTGGGGAGCTTTTGATGGGGAGGAAGAGGAGGAGGAGGAGGAGGAGGAAGGGCGAGGAGGACATTTAGGTGAGGAGTTCTGCGATCCACGCCATCTTTTCTTTTTTGTTTCTTTTTTCTCCTTCTCTTTCTTCTTCTTGTTATTTTTATAATTATCATTGTTATTATTATCATTGTTTTTTATAGGTATTAATATCACTCATTATTATTTATTATCATTATTAGTATTATCATTATCATTATTCTACTTCTTTTTCTTCTTCTCGCATCATCCTCATGTAGGTAATCATTGCCAAATGTAGGTAATCATTTTACTGTTATGTAGGTATATCCCTTTCCCTGCCCCTCAAACGCCATCCTTCCAGTCACCTCAGTCATTTTCCTTTTCATCTCAAAGCGATGTTCTGCCGAGGGTGACCGAGGGAAACTCTGGAGGGAGAAGGGACGCCCAAGGACAACATCGAGGTCGATAGCGGATTCCGTTCAGCGTATTGAGTCTTCTTATATGTGTAGTCGAGTGCATATTTCTGGTTCACTCTAGAAACACTAATTGCACGAATGCACACACTGCAAAGGGAACAACGAAGGGAAGTGAAAGAAAACACACGTGTATGCCGCGGGACTTTCACTTTACTGCTTCTTCAGGGCGTGTATACATAGTGAAAAGGCCTTCGGCATTTTCGTGCGTTTTCTTGTACATCCCTTCATTGCTCGATTTGCAATTTATTCTACATGAATTCTAAAAATGCACACACCTAGGAGGTGCACATACAAGCACACATACAGGCGTCAATATTCAAATGTGTAGATATTAGTATATGTCGATGCTTATAATGATTATACACATACATTTACACAGATACTTGAATAGATATCTTTATCCTTCTGTACAAGAAATATCCCGTTTGTTCATGAATAAATATGTAACTGAACAAAAGAAGATATTATTAACCTCTTTAAGAATCGTGAGCATTTTTTGCGATTTTGTAAAATTGTTTTTTTTTTTTTTTTTGAGTGATCTGGTCGGATGAAACAATGGCGATAGATCCTTACTAAAGAATGAAAACGCAACATCTGTGAAATTTTGCATCCAAAAAAAAAAAAAAAAAAAAAAACTTTAAGCACAAGTAATATAATTTACAATGTAAAGAGACATACGCAATACACGCATTAACAGTCCACTACATACGAATAACAACAAATGCTTAAACAAAACACATTTACTTTCTTTCTCACACCCTCTTACACGCAGCCAGGAAACGAGATGTTAGTGTTTGGTTACCAAGAGGAAAGGGTCAGTGGCTCACAAAGATAACTCAAGCCAGTGTCAAGTCATAAAGATGCCTTTGATATTACCAATTACGTTTTTGTTTTTGTTATTGAGAATCTAATGTTGAAGTAACCAGGAGGCAAGAGCTACGCATCACGGGCCTCTTTACTCTTTGGAGTAATTCTAGTGACCTATTCTGAATGTTCCCCGCCATTGCAGTTGAATGTGCCGTTGCCCCAAAGTGGGAATGCTTTGGTTAAAATGGTCTGTACTAAATTTGTACAAAAGAACAATCTTGATCGTGAGCAGTGAGTTTAAATTGTCTCGCCTGTATTATTTACATCAGTTCACACACACACACATAATGCTAGTCTCTTTTCCTTTTCTTTTATAGTTAACACGAATATTTTTTTCTCGAAGCCAGACACTGGTGACATGAAGTTTAGTATTCCATATAGAGAAAATTCAAGATTGAGCTCCGCCTACACGTGCCTGCCATCCTATCCATTAAACTCGTCAACATACCAAAACATATTTTATTATGAAATGCCTGTGGAAATTTTACAAAATTATATAGAAAGGTTTAAAACTTATTTCCAGGCTTAAAAGAGTCAAAAAAACAAGTAACATCATGGGCCGCATATATGTGGGCGATAAATCATTATATGAACTTCTTTAAGAGGCTTAAATTTATCTTTAATCTCGTAAAAGGCTTAATAGGATTGTTTGTTTTTTTTTTGTTTTTTTTTTTGTTTTGTTTTTTTAAGAAACGAGAATTTGCGGGAATAATAGATATACTACATGAGTTTCTGAAGCTCGTCAAAAGGCAGCCATAGCAATGCATTGGAATCTGTATATATTCTGAAGGCAGAAATGTTAACGACTAAGATATTAACATTTCGTTTGTTTTCTATACAAATAATACTAAAACATATAATAATGATAATGATGGTAGTAATAAGAGTGATCAGAAGAAAGTTATTTTTATTGTCATTATGATTATCACTATATTAATAGATACAAGTACAAAGATGATTTTTAGAGCTATTTTATAGCTTAATAAAAAAAAAAAAAAAAAAAAAAAAAAAAAAAAAAAAACATACAATAACTAAATTACACTTTTAATTAGCATGTGCTGTAACTTTGGGTACAAACCAGTCAGAACTCACTCACGGACGGCTGGTTTTATGCGAGCGGTACGACATTTATTATCAATGTGTTCTTGTACGCCTGACAGCGCCGACGCTCCGCCACCGAAACTTGAACTAATTGCAAATTTGTGGCGCTGCATACAAGGTCCATGATTTCAGTTGGGCCCCTCACCCGGTGTCGCAGGGTTATATTAGTTTGAAAAAAGGAGGACCCGACATTTCTGGGGAGTCCATTTACTCAGGACTTTTAGGGAATAGTATTGGGTTTTACTGCAATATCTAGATAAGAGCTGAAACTAGGCCCAAATGTACAGATATGTGACCTGAACATATGAAAAGTCCCATATCCTCTCGTTCTCGCGTGAGCCACCATATTGGAATTCTCCTAAAATTCAGATATCTCTGAAAATAATAATTTTATAACAAACAAACAAGAAAAAAAAACGCTATTCAGAATTTATTGTTCAATAGCACTACCTAGGTTATTTTATAATGGTAAGATATTAAAATTATGTTTGCCTTTTATAAAAATTATAAGGATTGTAATAACAGTAATCATAAGAAGAAAGTTATTACTGTTGTTCTGTTATTATTCTTATAACTAGAAGTAATAGTAATATAAATAATAAGGAATTTTTTTTAGACCTTGTCTGTATCTTTAAACCTATCAAATTTGGTATCATTGGACTCCTATCGATGTCTGCTAACGAAATATTTCAGAAAGAATTGGTATAATTAATAAATCATAACAATATAAACGTGTAGTTATCATTGCCATTGGCTTTCCTATTTTCATTGTTGTTGTTATCTATAATTATTATTTTGTATGATTATTGTGATCATTGTTGTATTATCATTTACCATTAGTATCATTCTTGTATTATTATTTACCATTATTACTGTATTATCATTTATCATTACCATGGTATTATATGTTGATATTATCATTCTCATAATTGTCTTCACTATTATAAAAAGGATATTGCATAGTGCTAAGTGGAAACCAAGTAGATAACTTATAAAATGCAATATATATGAGAAAAATACTTTTAGGACAATTGAATTACACCCTTCATTTTAGTATGTGGTGCAGCATTGGGTATAAGCCAGTCAGAACTCAATTACCAAAGTATACATATTTTTTTTGAACACGAGGACAAACCGATGTGGCACGCGACGGCTGGTTTTGTTTGAGCCGTACGACATTTACAATCAAGTACTCTTACGCCTGACAACGCTGAGGCTCGCCCACTAAACATGAAATAATTGCAAACCTGTGGCGCTACAGATAAGGTCCATAATTTCAAGTTATAACCCGAATCGAACACCCCAACCGGTGTCGTCTTGTAATGTTAGTTTTAAAAAGGAGGATCAGATATTTCAGGCCAGGCCAATATCAATGTAGTGCCCTCGTCTGGCGAGATGAGCAGATAAAGTAGCTCTATAGTTGCGAATTTAGTATTATCCGAGTGATCAATTCTTAAGAAGGAGCATTCATAAAGCGAGCAAATATTGCGTTACTGTTTGCCTGAAATTGGCTCTACCTAAATCTAACGAAGGTGACACAAAAAAGATGGAATTCGGTTCGCTTTCAGAATCATACTAAGTCCTAATACACGAGTTTTCGGGAAAGGGAACTAGATAGCAGCCAAAGAAGGAACATAGGCTTCATGGTACGAAGAAAGGAATGGCCACGGACTGCCTTTTGTTTTTATTTTTCAAAGTAGGATTTGCAGGAGAGAGTTTTGCTAATATCCATTTGGTTTCCTTATATATATATAAGTGTATACCTGAAGGTATATATAGTAAATTAATCAGGGTTGCCTTTCTTGAAATGCTTGAAATACTACAGCCAAGAAAAAGGGAAGAAGGAAGATCTGTAGAAATAATCATTACCTTGTATTTTTTTTTTTTTTTCCATCGTATTATTTCTGTTTTACTTAGTAACTGATATAAAAAAAAAAAAAGTGGACGAAAACATGGTAACATTTAATTTCTCAAACAACATTTTAACTGCGGACGAAATGGGTCTTATAGCTAGAACTATTGTTTACCCCAAAATGTATTTGCTTTTCTGTAGATTTAACTCATACTTGAAAAAAAAAAAAAAATGTAGTGCAACTTCAATAATACTTCAATAATATTACAATCAACAGTACAACTACAAGTAGCCAACAACACTTTTAGAATATTTTCGCACCAGGGAAGACAAGCTCATGATGCAGATATTTTCTTGTCACCTCTACAACTCTTAAGAAATGACAAGACAATATTAATTACCAAACGAGACAAGGGAAGAGTTGTTAATTTAATCAAATATGATTACAAACAAAAGTTTATGGGTCTTGTGAATGACCTCACAAAATTCAGATGAATCACGACTGAAGTATCCACCTATCTGCTATACCTAAAAGGCCAACTAAACAGACTACCTCGTTATATCAAATCATCCATTAATGAAAACACCTACAACTCTCTTACGACTTCCGTTTCCAGACCTCTGTTTCATCGACCACACAAAAGTCAAAAACGAAATATTCCCTTTAGACCTATTAATTCCCCGATTAGCACTTCCAAGATTTACTTTCAAGATTTCTGGTTCCCATCATATCTCCTCATTAATGCACTATTGATAATTCCACATCTAAATAAATCCCGACAATCCATCACAATGGCGAGTTTTGATGTTGAATCACTGTTCATAAACTTAATAGGTAACAACCAAGGCAGCATTCATCT
>NC_061835.1:15139979-15142479 GCF_019202785.1 Penaeus chinensis
TGGCTGGTCTCCCTTGGGAGGCTAGGGCCAAGCAGTCATGCCGCCATTGGCACTCACAATGGTACATGAGCGTCGTCACAACGGCAATTGTCTGCGTATATCTTCTTATCACCCCTTTAGCTGTTAGACACTGGCTCTAATATTCAGCTTCCCCTTGTTAGACTCGGTGGTGGGTGGGGGTGTGAGAGGATGAAGCACTTACCATTCCAAAGAAAACTCAAACAAACACCCCCCACGGACAGAAGCCAAAGTTGACGAACCTCGCAAGGCCCAGACCACGGCTGTCACCACGAAGCCCTATGTGCCTCCTGGTGACAAAAGAAAAACACACACAGGATGACACTGTCACGC
This sequence comes from Penaeus chinensis, assembly GCF_019202785.1. NCBI lineage: Eukaryota > Metazoa > Arthropoda > Malacostraca > Decapoda > Penaeidae > Penaeus > Penaeus chinensis. Next base: position 15,140,331 of record NC_061835.1, read on the forward strand.
CTGCTGCCAAGGTGGACAAGACAGAATCCAATGGGTCTGTCCACCGAATTGTTAAACAGATTGACTCTTGTGCTGGCCCCTCTAGGCCAACAGCTAAGCTAGGGCGGCCCCTGAGTAAATTCCGGCTGTCGATCCGGGTTGCCCGAGATCAGGGCATGATCATAATGCCCAAAGATCAAGCCACCCTTAAACAAAGAAGCTAACAGATAGGAGGAAAGTGAGTCTTTCCCCATTAAATCCCGAGGAAAGGAGAGTCAAGATGGTGCTACTTGGCTTCTCAGTCTCATACGATGTGGTGCTGATCGCCTCACATCCATAGGTCGTGGAGGCTTCCCGAATGTCGAAGGGGAAGACTCCAACCAGGCAAGTCCTGGTGACCACGAATAATGCCCCAACCACTACCCTTGATCTGGGTAACTGGGGCACCTACAACCTTCGAACGTATGTGCCTGAACCACTTCAGTGTTTCAAGTGCCAGAAATACGATTACCACCAGACTAACTGTACAGCTAAGCATAAATGTGGTGTCTGTAGCAAGGCACACAACACACAGGTATGCCTTAAGGCATACAAAGAAGAAAAGAGGGACTTAACAGCCAAATGTCCCAACTGTACCAAGAGGCATCACGCCTGAAGCCTAGCTTGCTCTGTCAGGAAAGAGGCGGCCCTCAGGCGACAAGAGGTTGCTAAAAAGTGACCAGACTTTGTTCCTGCCCCCCCAGGCACCCATGTCTGGTGAAGGAACAAAAGCGAAAAGGCCTCCCGACCTCCTAAGAGGAAGGAAGCCGCCCCCCAGCCGACCCCAGATGTCTCCAACAAAAAGGAGTTTCCGACAATGCCAAAGGCGCAGATAAAGAACAAAAGGAATAAAGGTTCTAAGAGCACCACTAAAGCCTCCCCAAGAGATGATCAACTCCTCTTTGATGAGGAAGATATGACTCTCCTGTTGACTGCTGTAGTCTTAGCAATAGCAACAGCCTTGGGGAGATCGAGTGAAGAGGCTGAGAAGGCAATCACAGTCGCCATGACGGCAATGACCCAGACTGTCGCAGCCCTGAAGGGAAGAAAGCTGGAGAGAGCAAAGCCAGCCCCACCCTCACCCAAGGATGAGACTCCCCTCCCCACCCCAACCCAGGCCATGCCTTCACAGGCAGAGCCAAAACAGGCCGAATCTGTGCAGCCAGAGCCAGAGCACGCTGACCTTGCCTAGGGAAGGCCAGCAAAGAAAAAGCATGAGAGAAATGCCAAACTAACTAAAGTCAGAGCTACCCAAGCCTCTCCACCCCCAGTGGACCCAAGGATAGCCTGACAACAGACGAGGAGCCCTCAACCAGCGAGGACTTCGCAATGGAGTTGTCAGACTCCGAATCTCAACCCGAATCCGATGATATCTCTGATGTAACTATCACCGAGTAACAACCTAAGCATCCTAGAGTGGAACATCAATTGCTTCTCCACAAGGAACGCCATTCTCCAAGCAGTAGTGCGATCAAGGAACATTGACACTGTCATGCTCCAGAAGTCATTAACAGTGGACACTGTTCACTTCTCAGGGTATCATGTCTTCATGCTGCCACAAACACCTGGCAAGAGAGGCTTGATCACCCTTGTCAGAGCAGCAATTCCCTGCTCTGCAGTAGCCGATGCATCGCACTGTGGAGACGATGTTGAATCTCTTGCCGTCGAAATTCACCTGGCCGGGGGGCCCCTCAAACTGTACAACATGTACAGTGGGCCAGGCTGTAGAAGCTTAGATATCAGTCAGGTCTGTGCTTCTGCTGCACACGATCGAGTGATCATTGGGGGAGACTTCAATGCACACCACCCCATCCTGGCTCCCTGCTGGGCACCGGATTCGGCTAGCTTGCACATAGCCAATGTGCTTGAGACATTCCCTGAGATCGCTCTCCTCAATACCCAAGAGCCAACGTATGTCAGAGGAGGGGTCCTAGACCTCACCTTGGCCACTGCGACTCTGGTGGAGAGGATTAGCTGGTGTGTCGATGAGACCGTCACAAGTGACCATTACAGCACTGTAACTACCCTCATGGATGCTGGCCCAGCCCAAAGGCCAACTGGCAGGTGTTTCAGAACGCCTTGGCCCACTGTCTGAGATGCAATGAACCCCCACATAACGAAAACGTGGAAG
>NC_061835.1:15152479-15160487 GCF_019202785.1 Penaeus chinensis
CAATTCAACTCCCAGACTTAATTAAATTGACGCAGATTCATCATTTGAAAGTAAAAATGACTATCCCTGTTGGCCGGAATACCTGTAAAGAAGTAATCTTTATTAGGGAATTGAGGGCAATGGAGGAGAGTGAAAAAATTCTTTGAAGATATGAAAAACAAAAGCAAAGTGGATATGAACTGCATGACCAAGAGAGACGGGAATGTGCAACAAAAACTGGATTGTGCTTTTTCATTTTTGCTTCGATAAAATTCCTGAGTGAGTCACAGTTGGATATGAACATGTCCAAGTGCGACCTTATAATAAAAAACCTATGCACAATAACAGTTGCCCAAAAAATTGGACACCACTCATTTTGATGTAATGATAAAGATGCAAATAAATTTACTTGTGGTAAATGTGCTGGAGCTCGTGACACCACTGAATGTACTGTGAACACTGTCAAGTGTGCTAACTGTGGAGGTCCCCATCAATCTGGCTCTACCGAGTACAGTATCTTAAAGGAGACTGAAATATGAGCATACATGAGAGGGTAGGATGTTAGTTACCGTGAAACCAAGAGGAAACCTGAAGGTTTGACCATCAAACCCAATACTTGCTAACAACACTTCCACTGCAAACAGCATCAGTCAAAATCTAGCGGCTAAGGACAAAGAAATTGTTGATTTTGAAATCACACTCTGGATCACACCTTCTCATCCAGGCGGCTCCTGCTTGGACTCCTCCAGGTTTTTGGTCTGTTTCCCTGGCAGTGAGATGCAAGACATGGAGGATCCTCCCTCCAAAAGTACCCATGGGAGGCCACTGGGAAGCGAGGGAGAGGAGGACATACCTCCTTCCCAGAAAAAGAAAAGCAAAACCGGCAGACAAGGCACTTCCAAACTCCATAAAATGTAATCTTCGCATCAACCATTATACAATGGAAATGTCGAATTCTTAGAACAAAAATAAATATCCTAAGATTATTAGCCTCATCTCCTGCTCTCGATTGGTTGATTATTTAAAATTATCTGCCGCGTCAACAGCTAAAGTCATTAGCGGCGAACACCTTGTTAGACTGAGATAATTAAATATTTAAAACGTTAAAAATCCATCAATAAATGTCATAAATAACAATTAATATTATATTAAAAATCGAAGCATAAACATTATGCTCTAAATGTCTAAAAAACTATTGCATAAACATTATGAATAACTAAATTTTATTGAAAATATTAGTGTCCCTAAGGAAACTAATAAGACCTTCTATGTCACAGTCCTCCCCCAATCCATTTTTCAGTGTATATGGGGGAGACAAGTACCTTCCTCTTTGGTCTGAGAATGTTGCACATCTTTCCATTACATGTGCGACCGTTAATGGCTCTTTGCATCCCCCACAGCGTGCTTCACTTTTAGCCATCATCGGCCCATGAGTCAGTCTTGTGTGCCCGATTATCAGCCTTGTTAATACAACTTCTACTTGTCGGTTGGGATGGATGCAGGTCAACCAACTGCCAAGGTCATCTCTAATCTCGCAGGTTCTTTCTAGAGGTATGCCTCCATTGTTCCCTCCATTTATCACGAAGACAACTCCTGATGCTGGGTTTCAAGTCAGTGTGTGGGAGAGGAAAACGAGCATCACCGGGCTGAGTGGCAGCTGCCTTGGCCTTCTGATCAGCTCGTTCATTCCCACTGTAATTTAATGGAATAAAATGTTTTGACTTTGACTTTGACTTTGATACCAACATGTGCTGGCACCCAACACAGAGTTATCTTTTTAAATGCTGACATCAGTGCATGCCAATCTTGAATCTCCATCACCACTGGATGTGATGAGTTTAAGCTCTTGATTGCTTGCAGGGCACTACGAGAGTCACAATATATTACAAAGGAATCTCTAGTCATCTTGACTGCTGCAAGGATGGCATGTAACTCTTCAGTGAAAATCGAGGCTGATTGAGAAAGACTGCCAGATGCAGTCTTCCTTCTGCTCACTGCTGCAAAGCCCGCACCATTTTCAGATTTCGAACCATCTGTATATATTGCATATGATCCTTGGTACTTAGAAGTGTGTTGAAGAAATATCTCTCTGACTTCTGCTTCGGATCTCTCCCCTATCCCGATTCCAACCAGATCCAGCTCGACTTGATTAGTCCAAGGGGGGAATTGGGAAGTTCCAACAGCTAGAACCTTTGTGAGATTTAAATTGAGATCTTCCACAAGATTCCTGATTCTCCTACCATAGGATCGGCTATCCACAAGGGGGTTGAAAACCAATCTGGATGTAGGATATCCCGGAATCCTTTGTAGTCTCGTGTAGTAAATCAGGTTCATGTAGTCCCTGTGTAATGAAAGAGGTGGTTCTCCACTCTCAGCATACAGGGACTCCACAGGTGAAGACCTGAAAGCCCCTATGCAGATTCTCTGAGCTTCATTATGAACCGAGTCCAACATCCGGAGAACAGTGGGAGTTGCAGATGAATAAGCCTCACATCCATAGTCAAGTTTACTACGAATAAGCGCTCAGTAAAGCCGCAGAAGCGTTGTGCGGTCTGCACCCCAAGATAGGTGTGAAAGAACCCGCAAAATACTAAGCGCTTTTGTAGCTTACACGTTTTAACTGTTTAATGTGAGGCACCAATGTAAGCCTTAAGTCAAAAATTAGACCCAAGTACTTTACCTCTTGGACAAAATGCAGTGGGTTTGTTCCTAAATAGAGGGAAGGATGGAACTTTCCCCGTTTGTGGAAATGCATAGCTATGGTCTTGCTTGGAGAAAATTTGAACCCATGGTATGTTGCCTATTGCACAACCTGATTTATTGCAGTCTGCATGTGCCCTTGCACATCCTGTAAGCTTCCTCCTGAGCAGTAAAGTGTAAAGTCATCCACATACAGACTACATGAGACAGCACTTGGAACGACCTTTACGATGTCATTTATAGCAATGGCAAACAGGGCTACACTTAAGACACTCCCTTGTGGGACCCCTTCCAGCTGGTCTTCCAGGTTAGAGAAGCTGTTTCCCACCCTCACTCTAAATTTCCTGTCAGCAAGGAAGCTTTGTATAAAGGTAGGCAATGCTCCTCTTAAACCAATGCCATACAGCTTCATGAGTATTCCATGCTTCCAACTAGTATCATAAGCCTTTTCAAGGTCAAAGAAGACTGCTAACATATGACGTCGCTGTGTGAAGGAATTCTGTATAGCAGTTTCCATCCTTACAAGTGCATCTGTGGTCGATCTCAGTTTTCTAAACCCATATTGATATGGGGTCAGTACGTTTTCCTTTTCTAGCAGCCATGTCAACCGGAAGTTTACCATTTTCTCCATCAACTTGCAGATGCAGCTGGAAAGAGAAATTGGTCTATAATTCCCTGGTATAGAAGCATCCTTGCCAGGTTTAGGGACAGGAATGATTATAGCTTCTTTCCATGTGGATTGCACTGTGCCCTCCCTATAGATCCTATTGAATAGATCCAACAGAAACGTTTGGGAACTCTCCGGTAAGTGAGATATCATTTGGTATGGAATATCGTCATTTCATTTCCTGGGGCAGTCTTGCGGCAGAGCTGCAAAGCCGAGTCCATCTCCTTGCGGAAAAATGGCAAGTTCTGCTGCAGTGCTACTGAAGAACGACACTGTGTGCGGTTCCTGTTCAGCCCGAAGAGTGGATAATCGGGCAGTGTAAGATGCTCCAGAGGAGATCTCTGCAATGAATTTTGCAAGCTCATTTGCAACATCTGTTTTGTCTATCAGGATTATACCATCTATTTTCAGAGCAGGTGGTGATATGGATGTGCTCTTTCCAGAGAATCTGCCCTTGCCATCCGATAGAACTCAACATTCTGAGACACTTTTCTTTCATTGCATTTCCTTCGTAAACCATTAATGAGGGTAGGAGAGATGTAAAACTTGTATATTCCAGGCGCTTCATGATGCGAGAGAAAATGAAGCCGAAGTGAGAAAGCAACGAAATATTTGAAACGTATCAGTTTGTGGGAAATCAAATGAGCCAGTGGGAGATGTGCTTTGATGTAGCGTGACGATGAACACGAGCGACTAGTCCCTCCCCAATCCCTTGCTCGCTGTTTTTGAAGGGGGGGCTTGGGAGATAGGGACTGAGGTCCATTGTAGGGGATCACCACTGTTTTGGTCCTCACCCCTCACCTCAACTAATTTTGCATGGTCTTTTCTTTTCCGTTTCTTCATCCCCTTGTTCTGTACACTTGTTGTTGTTGTTGATTACCTATGTTTTGCCATCATCACCACAATATTCCCTTAACAACGTTATACTATACTTCATCAGCTTCCTCTCTCTTCCCCTTTCACTATCTTACTATGCTCTAGTACTGTTCGACCTTTATTTTTACCCTAATTATTAACTCATTCCTATTATATTTTACCATAGAGTCATTTGATTTTTGATGTCATGTATTTCCTTACCTGGGGTCTTTGCCCCCAAGCCTCATGCGATCGCTATATTTTGAATACTCCATTAGTGACCTTAGATGTTGACGCAGCAAAATATTTTCAATAAATAAATAGCTACACATTTATAAGAACCAATAAGACCTGTAACAGATAATCACAGAACAAAAGAAGCTGGCCCTAAGGGCAATCACTCGGAAATCAGTGTTAGACAAATATATACAAACTGCCATATCTTTTTCGTAATTTTTTAAAATGTTCGTAGTTTTCTTTGATTTCTTCAGAAAACGGGTATGCGAACCTAGCGCCGTGAGCTATACGGTACCACGGTATTACGGATGGAAAACCAAGCGCCGTGGACTTTGGGAGACAGACAAGTGGATAATTTCGCTATGCACTAATGTTGTTGCCAAGAAGATAATATGCAAACCACTTAAATTATTACAGTTAATTATGCTACTAATAATAAAGTATTAAAAACAAGCCAACTCTCATGAAGCCGTCTCATTTAATAGCACATATGTTTTGGGTAAATGGCACAAATTATTGCATTAACACCACGAATAACTGGATTAATAGCAGGCCTATATACTAGTACAGGAAGTGCTGTAAAGTGGGAGACCTAGGAAGTCGTGGCTTTGGTAGATCGACCAAAACTCGAGAGAGGAGCTAGAGATGAGCAGAGGGCCTGCCTGGCGGCTCGTAATAAGGGACCCCCGTGGCTGGAAGCGAAGGGTAGATGCGGCCATGCTTCTTTGATCGTGTGTGTGCGCGTGTTTACATATATGCATACATATAGATACACATATATACACATATACATATCTGTGTTTATATATCACACAGATAGATATAGATATAGATATCTACACACCCATCCACACATACACACACACACACACACACACACACACACACACACACACACACACACACACACACACATTCGTATGTGTGTATATATATATATATATATATATATATATATATATTGATGAACATCCCGACATCCCACTTCAGTCACATCCACCCAGATCTCCGGATCTCAACCCAAATCAACCCAAAAACGTGTGGACAGCCATGTCATAATACATGCATCAAGACCACACTTGTGATCGTGTCGCAGTCGTGAAAAATACCTTGCAAGCATAGGAACGGCCATGGCGTGCGTTGACAGCTGTTAGTGGCGTCTATGTCTCGATGCTTGAACTGTTTTGGCAGCAGGGTGGGGACAAAATATTAAACTTGAATATGTTACCTGTACCTTATTTTCCTTGTTTTGATCTTAATGAAATATGTCAAGAGTCATTATGTAATATAATAACAATCAGCCGTCTGATTAGCACCTGTCTGGCAATACCTAACACCTGCCTCCTCTCGTATCATCACGATTGACCCAACGTAAAAAAAAAAAAAAAAAAAAAAAAAAAATACATATAAGAAAGCTTATTGATTAGTGACAAAGTATTATACCATATTATAAATTACCTGCGGATTTATAGCCTCTTAAATAGTGATTTATCAAAAGTAGTTAGTAAATCAGGGGTACCAACAGTTTACTAGCGTTAACAACTATATTAAAAATAATCGTTGTATGTGTCAGAATGGTTAGGATAATTTTCAAACGATAGTTTTCTGTGTAGCTGTACCTGTGCAAGTGCTTCTGGTGAACGTTGCTTTTCCCAACGCCGGTTGAGGGTCTGTTGATCATGGCGTTTGAGGAACTCCACCACCTTCTTGTGCCCCTCGTCCTTTGCGTACTGGAGAGGCGTCTGGCCTGAATGATCCTTTAAAGAAGAGTCAAGCCCTTGTCGATGCAGCCATTCGACAGCGCCCAAGTTTCCGTACTCGGCCGCCAGGTGGAGCGCCGACTTCCTTTCGCGAGTGACTGAAAGGATGTCACACGTGGGCGTCAGCGCCTCCATCGAGGACACGTGGCCGCCCATACTCGCCAGGTGGACCGCCGTCATGCCTGCGGAAGGGAAAGGGTAGTTCATGATGGGAGTGTCTCGTCTACAGTATATTCTATGCTCTAGAATGTCCATTAGCATTTAAAGACAGAAATATGGGCAGTTCCATCTCGAGGCAGACACTGTGAGCTCCTCCTGACTGGCTTCACCTTCTTTGGTCCTTGCATCACCCTTTGCGCCTCCGCCAAGCAGGACCTTGATGACCTCTGCGTGCCCGCCCCAGGACGCCAAGTGGAGCGGCGTCATGCCTGAAGCAGGGAGAGAGATTGATGGGACTGCTCACTAAAAGATTACTATTCTCAACAGTAAAAGGGCTAATATTCTTAAAGAATCTTTCTTCATTTCCTATATCTGGTGAGATCACGTCAAGACACCTATGTAGATCCAGTTAATAGCTTTAAAATGCCCCTAGAATGTTCAATTCGCTCGGCTACATTTAAAAGTTTTAGGGTTTTGATGTATTTATACTTCTGACATTTCGTGTTACCGCCACCAGCTTGGCGAACGATATCAAGTCTACGTGGTTTGTACGCCACTAACTGGCGTAACTTAATGGCTTGGGCAATGGCGTTATGAAGATTGCGGGTATGGTCTTGGGGGAAGTCTCTGCCCATGGCTGCTCAGACATTCTCAGTGAGACTGAGATCTGGCGATTTGGGTGGATGTGGCACAGCGTAATCTAAAGGTGTTGTCGAAATCACGCCTTCACGACACTGCTCATTCTTAAACCCAGTTAGCTGTAAGGGGTGTTGCCACTGAGTATCAAATGGTTTTCATTGGCTCAGGATATTCATACTCTTCATGCAAGTTTCCTATCTGACTTTCACGTAGCACATTGATTCATACTTCTGAATGACATTTACTTGATCTTCTTCCTCCGTCGTGCCTCTAGGGTGTCCACTTCTGGCCTTGACACGAAAGGATCCAGTTGCTTTGTGTCTCTAGGTCTACAATCGTGTATCTGGTTCTACAGAGGCACGGCTGGCTTCGAAATACCTAACCTTCTTGATATTTCAGCTCTTGATGGTCCCTCAGAGTGAAGTTATGACGCAACAAATGGTCTATCAGATCTCCATTGCTAATATTGCCATGGTACGAGGGCCATGCCATATCAACTCCGAAACACTATTCGAACACATTATGAAGCTCCAACTGCTCTGAGCTTTGAAACCCACATGCACCGCCCCTTCCGTATCGACTTCTAGAGTTCGTATCAGTTTCAACTTCTCCAGAGTAAAGATATTTGTTTTGTGATTGTACATATATATAAATATGATTAAATAAATAGATAAATATATATACATGTATATATAATATATATATATATATATTCATATATAAATATACAAATATATATACAAATATATATATTCATATACAAATATATATCTACATATATATACATATACATATATATAACACACAAACACACACATACACACACACACACACACACACACACACACACACACACACATATATATATATGTGTGTGTGTGTTTATATATATATACAAATATATATATATATATATATATATATATATATATATACTATATATATACATATATACATATACATATATATATATACCTACATATATATACATACATACATATACATATATATA
>NC_061835.1:15168087-15175587 GCF_019202785.1 Penaeus chinensis
CGCTGTCGCTTCCGCCCAGCGGCTCCCGCACCATCAGGGTCAAGCTCACGGTGGCTCCGGAGGGTCGCCGGGGCCGCGGTCACCCCGCCCCCAGCCCCCACTCCCCCCCGCAGCCGCAGCAGGACGCGCCTGGAGACACCGGCAAGGCGGAGGACGGCGGCGACCCCTGCAAGGCCGCCCCGGGCCGCGGCCACCGCAGGCGGAAGACGCGGCGGCGCTCCACGTCCCTCCAGCGCCACGAACTGCTGCAGATCATCCAGGCCAACATGGAGAAGAATAACCTGTACTACACGCCGCTCCACCGCCGCCGCGACCATCTGCACCACCACGACCACCACCACAGCCGGAGGCGCCGCAGGCACGGCTGCGGCTGCGAGCACTCGGGGTCGCCGCCGGACCCCGCCGAGGTCAAGGCGCGGCTGCTGGAGCCCGAGTGCCCCTGTCGCCACACGCACTTCCACAACCACACGCATGGCCCCTCCGCCGCCGCGCCCTCCACGGCGGGCCCCTGTCGACGGCACAACCGGTCGCACTCGCACGACCTCTCGCACGACTCGCCGCACGTGTTCCGCTACCACCTGCTCGACAAGACCTTCCAGCCGCTCCCGCCCTCCAACACGCCGGACCAGCCGCCCTCCCCGCCGGCGCCCCACCACGCCCACCCGGGCCCTCCCCACCACCCGCACTACCACCACCCACGACACCACCACCACCACCACAGGTCCAGGTCGTTTGACGCGGGGGACACCCACAGGTCGTCGCCGCGGGGAAGGTCTGCCAGATCGAGTCGCGGGCAGCAGCAGCAGGCAAGTGAGAGCCCACAGCTGAAACAGGAGCAGCAGCCAGCTTTATCAGCGCGGCTGGAGCACGAGGGCGGGGGCGAGGTGTCCCCGCACCACACCAAGCACCGGCACAGGGAGGCGGACCACGCGAGGGCCATGGCGCAGGTGGTGGCCTGGCTGGAGAGAGGCTCGCTGCTCGACTCCCCCACGTCAACCGCGTCGCCAGACACTGGTGGCAGCGGTGGGATCGGCGTCGGCGGCGGAGGCGCCTGCAAGGAGCAGCTGCACCACGTCCACCAGCACATCCACCACCACTACCACCACTACTCAGAGAAGCAGCCTCCACCTCTGCTGATTTGAGAGCGGGTATGCCACCACCGCAAGTCCATTGTGGTGTGGGTCACCGTGGCACGCCATCTCGGGTGCGGCTGAGTGCTCGCTGCTCGCCGACGCAGCTCCAGCCTAGAAGGAAGAGGGCGGGAGGTGAAAGCAGAGTGTGCGAGGAACATTGCTTTCACTGAACCATGGGTAGGACGAAACTATTCTTCCAGAAGGACGCTGTGTAAGTGCCATCCACGGAGGTTCAGTGTGCATTCCTTTTCACCTGGAAGCTGTGCTCTTGGAGAGTGTGGGTAAAACAATAGGTGCTTTGCTGATTCCCTTTGCTGGTCAGTACATATCCCTGACACAATCTCTCTTCCACAATGACGCTGGAATAGAGAAAGTGAACTTAAAACGTGTTGAACTAATCATGGATCGGGAATAATATACAATTTTTTTTTCATTAATTAATATATACTATTTTCTCTTTTTATCTTTGCTGTGTTATATGCAGATATTCAGGACTTGGTATTTGCAACAGGAATCATTCCACTGTGAATTAAACTACATAATCCAGTTTCCATTCCAGTTCTGTCCCCTCTTGTTACAATAAGGCCACTAAGCATGCAGTTGTCGATGAATTCCAAACTTCGGTGCAAAGTTAGATTGCATTTAAGTGTTTTAAGAGTGATATGTAACCCAAGATGTCATGATAAGCCGATATGAAACGCGGTATCAGAATTTTGATCCATCGCATTTCTCGTCAGGAAAGCAAGGAAGTTAGGCGTGACTTTTTCCGCCTCCGCCATTCGACTACTTCTGGTGTTCGCGGCCGTCAATAGTCATTCCCAAATCAAATGTGTTTTTTAGTCAATGATGATTTCGGAGTAATATACAATGGCCATTTTTGGCATGGGCGTCGAGGGTGCAAATATCTACCAATACAGTAATAAAAAAACATTTTATCATTACATGTTAATTACTGTTCCATCGTTTACAACATCCGTGTTAAGGTGTTATTCCAACGATTCACGAAGAAAAAAAAAAAGAAGTTACCATTCTTTAACAGATAAAAGAAAGAAAGAGTAATCTCCTGCATGTATGCATATCATACCTTTAACAACAACAATAATAATATATCTGTTGGGTTATTACTCACATGCATGTAATTGGACAACGGAATCTTTGGCAAGTTGCTACTGAACCACAAAACCATATCTTTGGTGCTGTAACGATATTTTCAGTCGCATCTCGTGTTGAAGGTAATGTTTTTTTCTTTCTCATGTGTAACTTACTTTTACAGCCAGATGTCGAATCTTATATTTCTTCTTTGGAATTCAGTTTTTTTTTTTTTTTTTTTTTTTTTTTAATTATTATTCTTTATTAGGGTGGGAGGTTCTTTGAGAAAACAACGTCAATATGCTGAGTACATATGTGTGTGTGTGTGTGTGTGTGTGTGTATGTTTGTGTGTGTGTGTGTGTGTGTATATATATATTTATATTTATCCATATGCATTTACACACACACACACACACACACACACGCGCGCACGCGCGCGCACACACGCACACATACATACACCATAAAACAAACAGACAAACGGGCATATAAATAAATATATATGTATATATATTTATGTATATACATACTTATATATATATATGTATGTATACATACATATGTACATGTGTATGTGTGTGTGTGTGTGTGTGTGTATGTGTGTGTGTGTGTGTGTGTGTGTGTGTGTGTGTGTGTGTGTGTGTGTGTGTGTGTGTGTGTGTGTGTGTGTGTGTGTGTGTGTGTGTGTGTGTGTGTGTGTGTGTGTGTGTGTGTGTGTGTGTGTGTGTGTGTGTGTGTGTGTGTGTGTGTGTGTGTGTGTGTGTGTGTGTGTGTGTGTGTGTGTGTGTGTGTGTGAATATGTATGTATACATGTGTATATGTATATATGTATACATGTATATATATATATATATATATATATATATGTATACATGTGTGTGTGTGTACATTATATACATACATATATATACATACATATGCATGTATATAAAATCATTTTTTGTGTACAAATCCAGCTTATAACCAACTAAGCTCAGGTTTAAATTTACGTTGAGCCGATTTGCGTTGACGGGCGCCGCGCGGGGCCTGGCCGCGGCGACTCGTTTCGAAACTACCTCATTAAGTCCAACACGTTTATATGTCTTTTGTATAGGTAGTTTAAAAGAAAGAACGATATGTGTGTGTGTGTAAAAAGTGTAAAATAAAACAGACAAACAAACCATGAAAGTAAAACAATAACGATTTGTAAATATCCATGTTATATGTTATATACTGTTGTGTGCTTGACATGTATTTGTTTTAGAATACATTCAAGAATTTCATGAGTATCCTTTTTCTCGGCCGAGGCGGTTCAGGTAAGTCCAAGTACTGGGTCTATGGTGCTTCAACTCGCATTAGATATGATGAAAAACATCTTGTAAAAGACCTTTCATGTTTTGAATAAAATTTTTACTTCCTGAATGTTTTGGATTCTCTGGTGTTTATTATTAGATAAATAATTGTGTGGTTGTTTGTTATGCAAACATTTTCACTTTGGAGAGACGCTTGTAGCGAGGCCGAGTTGAAGACAGTGAATAAGGAAAATAAAAGAGTCATATTTATTCAGAATTTGTTACTATACATTTTGGTTTAATAACCAATTATAAAAGGCACAAATAAATGTGTTTCACAGTTCTCGGTGTTTCGATCAAATCCTTTACATAACAATCCTTTTTGAAGAACATAACCTTGTTCATGTTCTTACACTGGAAATGTAATTCACCCACTGTAACCCATATACAGATTTTGTTTACGATGTTTGACTTGGCCAGTTTATTTACAGAGCAAGCTATGGATCTTATTTAAAAAAGAAGAAAAAAAAAAAAGAAAAAAAGAAGAAAAAAAGATAGGGAAGGCATTTAAGCATCTACCCAAACTGGCCTTATTCCTACGTGAGTGGAACATGAAGTACACCTCTCAAGGGTTGCACTGGAGCAAACTATTCATATAAAAAAAAACTATTTCTTCAGACTAAATGCCCAAAGTTTTATATTAGAGATTATATTTTGGACCATTAGTTAACATTTGACTATTTTCACTGGAGCTTGTCGAGGGCGTGACTGCATTTGTTCTTCCAGGGACTAAACTTTTCCCAACATTGTAGCTTTTTGAACCTGTGATTACATCCTAGGCTTTTCTTTGGACTAGTATAAGCAACTGGTTATAGATATGTTGCTAATGTTGTGACTGACACAGGTGCTGACATTGGCACTGAAGACAAATGCACAAAACTAGTACTTTGCACTACTAGTCTGGAAGGTAGAGTAGTGGGGCACAGCAGTATGTTTTGTCACATTTTTCCTCTCAAGTCATGGGAATTTTCATTTCTTGTTAAGGCAAACAATGGTGTATCTTGGAGGAGTTTCATTTCCTTCTGCCTGTCAGAAAACATGTACATAATGTGGAATTTACAGATACCTTGCATTCACATATTTCTTTGGGATATTATCATCCTAGGAAATCTTATTACACACAGACTGCTTACATTTGGCAATTGATTAGGTGGCACAGCTGTACGGTGCCACATTTCAATAATGTAAAGGCTTCAGAAACTACCTTCTATCCAATGTTAAGAACAGTGTCCCATCTCTCCATTAATGTTAATGCTTATATCACACATTCTATTTTCACTGTAATTTGTAAATTTTAGTGGTCTTGATTTCCCATGTGATATCAAACACAGTGTTATTTGTAAAGTACTTTCAGTCAAAAACTTACACCTCCCAGTTATTGGGAAGTCTGAGTGTAAAATCACTTTGGATATGCTTTACACACAAAAAAATCTTTATATGGAACATCACTCAACTTTCATCATCATAAAAAGAAGAGGAAAATCCCACAGTAATTAGATTCCCCAAAGGACATTGAAATTAAACTCGTAGTAAATTTCATCTTAATTATTTTATTCCTATAGATTATGACATATGCTTAATATACATACAATATGAGCATGAAGTGCTGAAACTCTGCACTGAAAAAAAGGCACTTTGAAGCCTACAATTAGCTGTGAAAAAATATTATGCATTTAATCCCACAAATATAATTATGTTCTCTTTACTATGAAAATTTGTGTGATTCTTCACTTTAAAAACAAACAAAATTATATATATATATGTCTGTCATTTTCTTGCAATATTGTATGGAATTCATAAAGCTTAGAGACAAATAAACTTCCAATATTGTTAACAATACAATCTATCTATCTATATATATATATTTATATATATACATACGTATATATAAATAATATATATATATATATATATATATATATATATATATATATATATATATATATATATAAACATGTGCTAACGTACTTTATTGCATTTGTACAATATAACCTTTATACTATCCTACAAGTGGAGATAAATTCATTGTGACTTGGTTTACATACAGCATTATTTACTTCTTTCGATGAATAAATTTTAAGAAAAGAAGAAGAAAAAAATATAAATAAATAAAAACAAAAACTTCACATAGAAAAAAAAAAAAAAAAAAAAAAAAGTTTCTGACATCTTGTTCATTCAACTCATGCCAAAGACAAATGATTCCAGGTATATACAAATACTTAGCTCATGAAATCACTCTCTATGAACCAAAGAAACTAATCAACCCACTGTCACCCGGGAAATGAGATGTCGTCTGTGGTACCGTCTTGTGAAATGCATCTACGCACAGATGGATCTACAAGTGCTCTGCCGCCAAGAAATCCAATACTAGTCTACACGACCTTGCCTGATTTCCCCGTCCCTTCAGTTCTGTGGGATTTAAATTGTTTTTTCTAATGCTATTAATATCATTGATGTTATTACTCTTATTGACATTATAATTATTACAGTACTATTAACAAAACTAATATGAAATTATGTAAAATATTTCCAAAAATCAAAGAAAAGAATAAACAGGGGACTATTGGAGTCATCTATGTGTAACCTCAATGAATAAACTAAACTCAGTGTGGACACAACAATTCTCTCCCCAGCACCAGTGGGTTTATTTGTCTATAACAATGTCTCTCTCCATATAGAAATCTAGTTATTTGACATCATTCAACTGCAACAAAAAAGGCAAATCAGATAAGAATATGAATAAAAATTGTAGACATTTCTAAATGGTATAAATCACTTTCATCTCATTCACTCCTGTTCACATTCTGAAGCAAAAGAACAAGGCACATACTGGATGAAGTTAACAAAAGGAAAAGGCAGGAGGAAAAACAGCATGATGAGAAAGAGCGAGAGAGAGAGAGACAGAGAGACAGAGAGACAGAGAGAGAGAGAGAGAGAGAGAGAGAGAGAGAGAGAGAGAGAGAGAGAGAGAGAGAGAGAGAGAGAGAGAGAGAGAGAGAGAGAGAGAGAGAGAGAAACAACAACATGGAAAAGTGTATGTAGATCCATCTGTGTACCTAAGTATACATATAGATCCACATGTGTGCAAAAGTATACATACAGATTCACATATGCACATACATATCCATTAAGTGCGCATAAGTGTACATTCAGTTCCAACGCCTTTTCCAGAATGGGAAGTGATCAGAAGACATCATTTTTGCAATCACATTCAACACAGATACTTAAACATGCACAGAAAGGACACTGCACACAGGGTTAAACCTCTACTTATCACTTTTTAGAACCTTGATTCAGTTCCAAAAACTTTGGTCTTTGTTCCCTATACATAACTTGACATTCTCCCCCATACACAAAATCAGGAGTCTAGTTTGAAATCAGAGAGAAAATCAAAATCAAAGAATCAAATCTGAAATCTGACTGGGCATCAAAGAACGAAATCTGAACACCAATCAGAGAGAAAATCAAAATCAAAGAATCAAATCTGAAATCTGACTGGGCCTCAAAGAACGAAATCTGAACACCAAGACTAATGACTGAAATCAACCTGACATATTAAATAAAATTGTAAATGTAACTTCATAGCAGGTAAAAAATCTTAAAACTTCTCTGGACATCAAGAAAAAATCTGAATTCTAACTTGACATCCCAAAAGAAATACATCCTGACATCAAATGAACAGTATTTGGAATCTAGACATATCAGAGAACAAAATACATCCTGACATCAAATGAACAGTATTTGGAATCTAGACATATCAGAGAACAAAATTTGGACTCAAACACATCAAGCTAATTATGAAAATTAACTAAACCCCCCCAAAAACAAAATCTGAAATTTAACTAAACAGACATATAAAAAAGAAAAAAGAAAGAAAAAAATAAATTTTTGACACCAAGAACAAAATAAAACTTTTCATCAAATAATACAACTTGCAATAAAGCAC
>NC_061835.1:15180587-15183087 GCF_019202785.1 Penaeus chinensis
CAGAAAAAAGTTATAAAACAATAAAAAAATAAGCAGGTCACAAAACCTATTGTAACGCTCAGAAAGCATTCAAGTGTTTTTTTCTAAGTACACAAAGAAACCTCCTTGACCCCTTCCCGGCAGGTCACGCAGTGAGGCGTCAAAACAAACCACTCAATCTGTGGCGTGCGGCTGTACGCCGTAGTGGCACACCAAAGCGCTGCGAGCCAGTGATTCGGGCTTGATGTACCAAACTCCCACACTCAAAGTTGGCGCGTTGCCATTGAACTCCAGAGCATAGAGTTTTTTTTAAGTTTCCTTCACCCGTCATCAAGGGGTTAATAGAAACCTCTAAACATAAGTTTAGAAGGATCTCAAGACTCCCTTTTAGCCAAGAAGGAGCTATTTCATCATCTCTAAAGGAGAAAAACAGTGACCCCTCCAAGCAAGTATTAAAGATTAAAGTGGTGAGTCCCCCACAGCTGATCTATTGTAAAGGGTACTAACCGGTTCACAGCACTGGAAACTTTGGCTTACCACCATGCTGCTCGAAGACACTGAACAGCTCATTGATAAAAAAGTTGGCATTTCAACTGCAGGTCTTTGATCTACATTATTTTCATTAGCAATAGAACCTAAACTCTGGTTATCCTCATCACCATCTTAATAAGTTGCACTGTCGGTCTCTCTCAACTATAGCTTTAAAATAAATAAATTGCATTACAAGTAGAATCACAGCATTATTACCTTGCAATTATATGTTGTAAATAAAGCTTTTTTGTTTGATTCCCTAAATTTCCACTTTCCAACTGTCAACATCATTAATGATGGGTAAATAATGCAATACATGAAAGACTGACACAGCAACAAGGATGAACAATGCATGGAGAAGTCAAAGTGGCAATGGAAGGAAAGTTACTGGCTCACTATATCAACAGGAGAGTAAGCTAGAAAAACTAAGTGTATATTTACTGGGTTTATTTAGGCCTTTCCCAACCTCATTTTCCCTGTTCTTCATCCTCACCATTTTACCATTATTCTCCCTCTTCCTCATCCTCACTTTTCTCCCTCTTCTTCATCCTCACCATCAACCCCAATTCTCCCTCTCCCTTATTCCCACCCTTTCCTCCATAATGCTCCCTCTCCCTCGTCTTCCCCCTTTTCCCCTCGTTCCCCATCTCCCACATCCTCATCCTTTGCTCCTCCTTTCTTCATCACCCTCACCTCCACCCCTCATTTCCACCCTTCTGCCCTTCACCACATATTCCCTCTTCCCCTCCCTTGTCCCCCATCCTCACTGCCCTTCCTTGCCCTCCTCCCTCTCTCCTCCTCCTGGATCCTCACCTGAAGCAGTGCGCAGATAGTGGCGAAGGAGAGGGCCTTGAATATCGCCTTGACCGCCACGATGACCACAAGGCCCAGGATGGTGCGCAAGAGGGAGAGGCCGGCCATGTTGAGGGTCGGCCAGATGACGGTGTAGGGAGGAGCCAGGGTGGGCTCGCGCGTCACACCCACTTGGTAGTTGAGCCACGAGCCGAGCAAGGAACCGCAGCCGACTCCCACGATGACGGTTGTGTCTCCGCTGTGGGTTTGGTGTCCAAGGATATTGAGTGCTTTTCTAGTAAAATATATACATTAATATATATGATGCGCGTTTGTTAAAACAATGGCTCTTTGGTACTTTTGTTCAGACTACAGGAGGTGCACATACACAGTTACATGAAATATTTATACATATACCTGTCTATATATCTATATATATGTTCACATATACATATATGCAACTATATGTACCTATAGATATACATATACATTTATGCATACATATATGTATATAAATATATACATGCATACATAAATACATTCATATGTTTATGGGTGGTCCAATATGCATATATATATGTGTATATATATGTGTATATATATGTATATATACATATATGTATGTATGTATGTATATTTATTTATTTGTATGTATATTTGTTTATTTGTATGTTTGTACATATGTATGTATATATGTATGTATATGTATGTATATCTGAGTATATATGTATGTGTGCATTTGTGCATGTGCATGTGCATGTGCATGTGCATGTGTGTGTGTGTGTGTGTGTGTGTGTGTGTGTGTGTGTGTGTGTGTGTGTGTGTGTGTGTGTGTGTGTGTGTGTGTGTGTGTGGTGTGTGTGTCTGTATGTGTGTGTGTGTGTATATACATATATGTACATACACATACATATATATATAACTACATATATATATGTATATATACATATACATTTATATCTATACATATATATGTATATAAACATATATACATATATATGTATATAAATATATACATACTTACATAAATATGTATTTGTGTATATACACACATAATATATGTATATATACATATATATATGTATGTATATATAATGTATATATGTATGTATATCTGAGTATATGTGTGTATGTGTGTATGTGTGCATGTATGTATGTATGTATGTGTGCGCGCGCGTGTGTGTGTGTGTGTGTGTGT
>NC_061835.1:15188087-15193087 GCF_019202785.1 Penaeus chinensis
CTAATACTGTTATCATCATTCGTAACAAAATTAGTGTCAACAGAGTACTAAACCTGCTATTACAGCATTAAGAAAATACTAGAAGTAATAAAAATTGAAATGATTCTTTCTGACATTTCACAGGAAACGGTAACCAGGTGTGACCAGTTACGCTTATTAACTGAAATCAATGTATGAACAAAATCAATAGGCTAAAACCACAGCGGAAAGGGCATGTGAACAATGGGTTAACGCAAGAGAATCTGAACCTGCCAGCTGCTCTGCTCCATGTCACCTTTGTTCCAATATATGCAGCTTATATTATTTTCTCTACTTGTTTAATCCTCTCACCTCTCGTCTCCTCCTTTCTATTACCCTTCTCCTCCTTTCTTTTACCTTTCTTTTCTCCCATCTCTTCCTCCCTCCCCTCACTTCCTCCCCCCTTTTCAGCACTCTCTCCCCTCCTCTCACCCGCGGCACCTACCGATATACATGGTGATCATCCATATGACAATGACCCTGCGCAGCACCGCCCCGTCCACATTCCAGGCCCAGAAGCAGAAGAAGACGGAGTAGAAGAGCTCACCCCCGAGGGCCGTGGCCAGCGAGAACAGGTGGTACCAAAACCTGGAAACAAGAATTATCATTATTTTTTTTTTTCTTAGAAATAAAAGATCAATTATTGTTAAGAAAATCATAAAGATTGATAATTACTGCTTCTAACTGGATGGAACTAACAACCTAAATGAAATGAAAAACAAAAAGCACAATACATACACCATTATAAATAAAATAAAATATAAACCCATATAAAGACATCAACCTGCCCCTTTAACACAGCCCCCTCCCTCCTCCTTTCATTCCCAGTCTTCACCATGGTTGGATTTAAGTGTCAGCTAAATGAAACATAGCTTAGGGCCTTGCATCATGAGCAGCCTTCAAATTCTGGTGACCTTTTAGAATCAACTGGATACTGAAAGATACTTGTTTGCTGATCGGTTCACTAAAGATCCAATATCGAGAGAGCACGTACGCCTCTCCCTCCTTTCACCCATCCTTGCACACCGCCCCCTAGGCCCATGACACCCTTCCCATCACCCACACTACCCTTTCACCCATCCCCTACCCTCCCCTCCTCCCCTACCCCTCACCCCTCACCTGCCCCCGACATAACCCGTTCCGTACCTGTTGTTGATCTCGAAATCCTGTCCCTCTGCCTGCGTCTGGCCGTTGTCTCCCCCTTCCTCCTCTTCCCCCATGCTGCCCTCCGTCCCTCCCGTGTTCTCCCCGAGCAGCCTCTCCATCAACGACCGGCCTGGGGGAGGAGGAGGTACATGAGGTGAAGGATAAAAGTGGAGGGTGAGGTGGATGAGGTGGATGATAAAATGGAGGGCGATGAGGATGGAGTGAACTGGAGGATGAAGTGAAAGATAGGGAGGAGGGGGGGGGGGGGAGGGGGGGAGGGGGAGGGGGAGGAGGAGGAGGAGGAGGAGGAGGAGGAGGAGGAGGAGGAGGAGAAGGGGAAGGGGGGGAGGGAGGAAGAGGAGGAGGAGGAGGAGGGTATGAATAAAGGAGAGAGTCGGGTGATGGGTGAGGCGGGTAAGGTAGATGATACAGCGAAGGCCAAGGTGGATGAAGTGAAGGACAGGGAGGAGGAGGAGGAGAAGGAGGAGGAGGAGGAGGAGGAGGAGGAGGAAGAGGAGGAGGAGAAGGAGGAGAAGGATGTGAATGAAGGAGAGATATGATGAGTGAAGTGGATGAAGTGGAGGATAAGGTGGATGAAATGGATAACAAAGTGGACAGGATGGATGAGGCAGAGAGAGGGTAAAGTGGAGGGTGAGGTGGACAAGGTGGAAGACGAAGTGGATGGGCCATGAGGATGATGTCGAGGTTAAAGAGGAGGGAGTTGGGGCAAAAGCAAGGAAAATGAAAGTGAAAAAATGAAAACACAGAGAATGAAAAGGGAAAAGGGAAACATTATTCTATTCACAACTAAAGGGAAGTTACTTTAATCAAGAGATTAATTACAATACGACTGTAATAATAACAAGAATTATAATAACAATAGCATTAATACTGATAATGAAAATAATAACAATTAGTTCAACATTGAAAAAATTAACATATCTGTAATGATAAGAAGAAAAACTATACTGACTACAATTACAAAAAAATAGAAAAGGCGAGTTCAAGTACAAGAACAAAGTAGTAATCTAAACATGTTTTTGCACAACACACACACACGCACGCATGCATGCACACACACACACACACACACACACACACACACACACACACACACACACACACACACACACACACACACACACGCATGCACGCACGCACACAGAACTAATAATAATAATAGCTATGATGATGATGATAATACTATTGAAAACTATGTACTTCATTCTATTATTTTTTTCTTATAAAGAATTAGAGAAATAAAACAACATAGAATAAGGGCAAAAATTCATATGAGAGGTTAGGTAGCAGCAACATGACTCGAAAATATTGTATTTTCTATAATCTTCATCACTAACATTTAAACTTGTCACTAATCATAACCAACTTGTTAAATGCATCTTCAACTCAACCAAAGAAAGAAAGAAAGAAAGAAAGAGAGAGTAGAAAAAATTTCCAACAGATTTTAATTCTGAAGTGAAATTCACTCTCCATGAAACCCTTGATAATGGGAGAAATACACAGAGACAATGTGTGCAAGAAAAGAAGAGGAAAAGGATTCTTTCTCTCGCTCACTCCTTTGGTTGTCGAGTCAACGGGTTAGAAAAGAAAGATAAAAGCCTGGAAAGACTCGCTGTGCCTTGGCCCTCACCACTTCCTGTGCTGCAGTCGCTTGCAATGCTTGCAGTCGAGCCCTGGCGGAAGTGTGTCTTGTGGTCGGCATCGGGAGCAGCGAGGCGCTGGCAACTGCGCCGAGATGCCACCCCATTCTGGTGTTTCTGCTCCCCCAGGTAGCGGCTGAGGAGGTTCTCACTGCTGGTTCCGGCTGCCTCTTGCCTTTCCGCAGCACCCCCTTTCACGTCCCTCTCTCTGGTTTTCCTGCGCACGCCAAAGAGGTGCTGGAAGTCTGCCACCAGCTGGGGGTCCTGCAGCCTGTCTATGAGGTTCATCGCCTGGGCTGCTGTGAATCTGCTCTCTGACCTAGCGATCTCTCCTGCACTGCATGGCATCACACGAGCAGCAGAAATACTCTTTAATCCACCTGCACGTGAAATGAAAGAAAAAGGATTATTAGTTATAACAAAGTAGTTGTACTATATCTATGTATATGCATATATATATAAATATATATATATATACATACACACATATATACAATTCCTTATGGGTTCCAAATAAAATTGTTTAAATGGGTATATTAGTATTTTTGGACACAATACAAGGAAAAAAAAAATATATAGAAGCAATTCTAATCTATTTTCCTTCTATGATATATATACATATATAGGCCTAATTCTTGCAGGAGTAGGAGTACGAGGGAGGGAGGGAGGGAGGGAGGGAGGGAGGGAGGGAGGGAGGGAGGGAGGGAGGGAGGGAGGAAGGGAGGGAGGGAGGGAGAGAGAGAGGAGAGAGAGAGAGAAAGAGAGAGAATATCAGGCATTTTCTACTTTATCATCTGACGAGAAGTCTCTCTTGACTCAAAAGTTTGCATTTAGCATTTGTATCCTTATTGCGCCTGTGTTTCATGTCACAAGTTTAACGCAATGTGCCGGGGAAAATGAATAAAAAAAAAAAAAAAAAAAATGGGGAAAATGCTGTGCTTATTTTCTATATTTTTGTGAAATGTCAGCACATAGATGGCTCTGGTAGTGCTTAGCCACAAAGGAGTCAATTAGTAGACCTTGTGATCTTGCGGGAAAAATGTATTTTTTACTAGTGCTATGAATATCAATGGTGTTATTTTCATCATAAACATTATAATTACTATGTTATAAACATTGGTAACAGCAAAATAAGATAACGTAGACTCAAAGAAAAGGGTAAACAGTCGAGACAGGCAGTACTCGTAACTGGCTCATTGGTGACTTAGTACAAGTGTAGCCATCTATGTGTACAAACAATCAAACAAGTATTCACAGTGGGCATAGCACGTACGTAAACGTCCTGCCTGTCGGCATTGGGTTAAGGAAAGTTAGGATGAGCTAGGTAATGCAAAAAAAAGATCTGACCAGGATCAGGTTTGATTAGGTGATAATTTTAGGCAAAGCTAAATAAGGTTCATTAATACAAGGGAAGGTTTGATTAAGTTTAAGATTAGCCTTGGATAGGTAACAGAAGGGTAAATAATGCAAGGTAAGAGTTGATAATTTAATGTAAGGTAAAATGATGTAAGTAAAGGTGATATTAGATTTGATTAAGTTAAGGTCCATCTAAGGGAGGAAATTTACATTAGAAAAAAATAGGTTTCATGCGATTAAGTTTGTCTCGGCAGATTAGGTTACACTAGGCTTAACTCAGGGTTAAGCTGAGTGTGTCAAAGGAATTTCAAAATACTCTTTAATCCAACCGCACGTGAAATGAAAGAGAAAGGATTATTAGTTAAAACAATGTAATTGTACTATATTTATGTATATGCATATATATATAAATATATATATATATACATACACATATATGATATATAATTCCTTATGGGTTCCAAATAACATTGTTTAAATGGGTATATTAGTATTTTTGGACACAGTACAAGGAAAAAAAGTATATGGAACCAATTCTAATCTATTTTCTTGTCTATTTTACTTCTATGATATATATATATATATATATATATATATATATATATATATATATACATATAAAGGCCTAATTCTTGCAGGAGTAGGAAGAGTAGGAGTAGGAGTAGGAGTAGGAGTAGGAGTATGAGTATGAGTAGGAGGGAGGGAGAGAGAGAATATCAGGCATTTTCTACTTTATCATCTGACGAGAAGTCTCTCTTGACTCGAAAGGTGGCATTTAGCATTTGTTCCTTATTGCGCCTGTGTTTCATGTCACAAGTT
>NC_061835.1:15209598-15215459 GCF_019202785.1 Penaeus chinensis
GGTCTGGCGAGTCGGCTCCTGTGATCTCTCGGCGACAGAGGCGGGGAGTGTGTGTGTGTGTGTGAGGGGGGTGCGGGGAGGAGGAGGAGGAGGAGAGGGGAGAGGGTGGGGTTGGGGGGGTGGTTGTGATGCGAGCGTGTGGTTGGGGGGAAGGGAGGGAGGGAGGGAGGGAGGGAGGGAGGGAGGGAGGAGAAGAAGGAGGGGGAGGAGGAAGGAGGAAAAAGGAGGAGGAGGAAGAGAAGGAGGAGGAGGAGGATAAGAAGGAGAATGAGGATGCAAAAATGTTAAGGGGTAGGAGGGTGTGGGAGAGGAGGAGGAGGGGGAAGAGGAGGATAAGATGAAGGAAGAGGAGAAGGGAGGAGGATGAAGGGGATGAGGAGGTGAAGGGGGGGGGGGGAGAACGAGAAAGAGGAGGTAGAAGATGATAAAGGGAGAAGGAGGGAGAAGGAAAGGAGAAAGTATGAGTACGTGTAGGGAGGGGAGGAGGCGGATGAGGAAGAGGAGAAGGAAGAGGAGGAACAGGAGGAGAAAGGAGGAGGAGTAGGGAGAGGAAAGAGGCGGAGAAGGAGGAGGAAGAGAAGGAGGAAGAGGAAATAGGAGGATAAAGAGGGAAAAGAAAAGCAAGAAGAGCAAGAGAAGGAGGAAGAGCGAGAGGAGGAGGAAAAGGAGAAGGGGTAGGAAATATGAGGAGGAGGGAGAGGGAAGGATTAGGAGGATGAGGAAGAGGAAGTGAAGGAGGAGGAAGGATGAGGAGGGAGAGGAAAGAGAAGGAGGAGGAGGAGGAAGGAGGGGGGAGGAGGAGGGAGAAGAAGAGGGAGAAGAAGAAGGATGAGGAGGGAGAGGAAGGAGGGAGGAGGAGGAAGGGGAAGAGGAGGAGGAGGGGGAGGAAGACTGAGAGCGAATGACAAGGAGACAAACACACACACTCTGTGAGTCTCTGTAAGGTAAGCTTCTGTTCTCCACTTTGTGTCTGCCTTTTCGGTCTTTTGTCTGTCTGTCTGTCTGTCAACGCCTGTCATGGTGATATATCTCTTTTCTGTGTCTGTATATTGTCTGTGTTTGTCTGTTGATCAATGTGTGTCTATCTCTGTCTGTCTGTGTTTTGCCGTTTCTTAGTCTGGCTTTCTCTATTTCTCTCTTTATTTATCTTATTCTCTCTCTATCTCTCGTTGTCTCTCTTTCTTTCTTTCTATCTCTCTCTCTCCCTCTCTCCCTCCCCCCCCTCTCTCTCTCTCTTTCTCTCTCTCTCCCTCTCCCCCCCTCTCTCTCTCTTCCTCTATCTCTCTCTCTTTCTCTTTCTCTCTCTCTCTTACCCCCCCCGCCTCTCTCCCTCCCTCCCTCCTTCTCCCCCCTCAATCTATACCTTTCCCTCCTCTCACATTTTTCCTCTTTCATGTTTTACCCCCCCCCCCCCCCCATTTCCCGTCTCTCTTTCTCAACAATGAAAGTAAGATCGTATCTTCTCTACAAAATATATCCTGTTTCATTTTCACATACAGATGTTGGAATAAACGCCTTAGTCTAATGAGCATCCTCCTTCTGATTGCATTACATGATTGTTTTACATGGATATATATATATATATATATATATATATATATATATATATATATATATATATATATATATATATATATATGTATATATATATACATATACATATATATATATATATATATATATATATATATATATATACACACACACACACATACACATACATACATAAGGCATCAAGATGAGATTCCAAGTGTCCGGGTTTCGCCTACATAGAGCAAAACTGGCAGTATCAAGGCCTTGTAGACACGTAGCTTGGTTCTTCTGCATAGGTACCGACATCTCCCAACATCTCTTGTTGATCGAGTTCATGGCTCCTGCTGCCAGACCAATCCATCTTCAGACTCCTTGGTCTGACAGCCTAGAGATATGAACTACACTACCAAGGTATGCAAATCTCTCTGTGGCTTCAACGTCCTCACCGCAAGCATGGATCGACTGAATGGGTTCCCCTAACAAGGCCCCCAAAGTTCTAAACCCTGGACTTGGTCTAGGAGACTACTAGGCCCAAGGTCTTTGCCTCATTGCTCTAGGCATCAAGAGCCGCACCAGGGATTCCAGAGACTCAGATAGATAGTAACATTATCGGCAAAGTCAAGGTCTGAGACCTTGATATAGTCCAGTGTTACTCCACACAGACTTTGGGTAGTAGGTCTGGCCATTATCCAGTCCATGCAGATGTTGAAAAGTGTTGGTGCAAGGACACAGCCTTGCCTCACCCCTGAGTTAACAGGGAAGAAGTTCGACAAGCCCCCACCACACTTTACAGCATTTTCAGTACCGGGATATAAGCTTGCTATTAGGCCAATAATCCGTATTAGAATTCCCCTAAGTCTCAGAATCTCCCATAGTAATTCTCGATGCACCGAGTCAAACGCCTTCTTGAGGTCGATGTAGGCTGCAAGCAACCCAAGACCAAACTCACGACGGCGTTCCACAATTACTCGAAGCGCTGGGATATGGTCCATTGTGGACTTGCCAGGAGTGACTCCAGACTGCTCCGATCTCTGGTGCCTTGGGAGGTGGTCGCGGATTCGTTTCAGAAGAATGTGGGCGAAAACCTTGCTTGGTATACTGAGCAGTGTAATGCCACGGTAGTTGCTACAGTCCCAACGATATATATGTATATATATACATACATATATATATATATATATATATATATATATATATATATGTATATATACAAATATATGTACATACACACATATGTACACGCAAACACAAACACACACACATATATATACCTACACATATACACATGTATATATATATATATATATATATATATATATATATATATATATATGTATATATATACATTGTAATGTTGAATGTTGGCCCGATTGCGCGCACGTATATGCATGCACATACTAAGATATACACACACATGCACACAGAAACACACACACACACACACACACATTCACTCATATATAGGTATATTGCAAAACATTTATAAACAGATATGAATACACACTCACACCCACACACGTAAGTGCACCCTCCCTCCCCCCACACACACACATCCACCCACCCACCGACCCACAAATAAACACACCCCTTTGAACTCCTCTGCGTGAAGCAAGCAATGAGTCACTGAGCGAAGGGGCATCCACAGTGGGGTGCAAGAATGATAAAAGTAATGGTATTATAATGGTGATGGTAAGGGTATTTGGTATGATAATGGTAATGGGGATGGTAATGGTAATGGTTATGGTAGTGTTAATGATGATAGTAATGGTAACTCAGATTCAGATTCAAAACGTTTATTTAGCCGCATAGCAATTACACATTGGTTATAATCTGCATATACATCGGATTGGCTGAGCCTCTGAGCGTCGAGTAGACTCCCTTGAAAGAAGTCCTAGGCGTAGAATCATAATAATATCGGCTATAAACATTAGTTTCAGAAGCATATCAGGAATTAAAAAAATGAATAAAATTAGATAATAACATGGAATCAATGAAAAATTTACAATGTAGGAACATAGTTGACAACTACCTTTACATATACACACGTATCCTTATAAGAGAACGAGAGAAAGAAGTCACAGTTGTAATAACGAGTATTCCATACAATGTCTGTGCTTACATATAATTTACATTCAGAAGACATTAGAAGATATTCATCATCAAAATAGCTTTAACTAATTTCATGACAGAACCTTGATACACGCAGCTTTTGTGTGTGGAGAATGTAGTTTGAGTTATGACGATAGAGTGATATAAGCGTTTTTCTAAGATGTTTGAACTTATCAATTCTGGTCTCTTGCAAAGAATCTGGTAGGCTGTTCCATGCCTCTACTGCAGCGAACCTGATAAATGCTTGGGAATAAATAGAGCAGCCCTGTGGGAGTTGTAAATGGCTAATGTTTCTTAAATGGTATCTATCGCTGGGCCTGTGGGTGAACACTGCATTATCTTGACTGATTAAGCATTTATGAACATATAAGGCACTGCAGGTTTGTGTGATTTCATTAGGTTTCGAGATTATCGTTTGTGTTGTCATACCACTGTGCCATTGGTCTGATTATTTTCTTTTGTGTTTTAAGGATACATTTGGTTCTGTTTCGAGGCACTACCCTTGACAACGTGACAGTATGTGAGTTGTGGATAAATAAGTAAGTAATAGAACAGCTTTAAACATTTACCTGTGAGAAAATTCCCGAATTAGATGTAAAATGCCACACCGTTTGCTGATGTTCTTTTGTATATAAGTAATGTGATTGCTCGACGTGAATTTTATGTCTAGAATGACACCAAGAAATATTACACTGATATCTCTTCTTTTGACCCTTTTTATCATTAATTGAAATAAGTGAAATATTAATTGGAATATTTTTTAATTCAGTTGAAGATCGTATAGCAGGATTTGTTAATAATGAGTGTTAATTACACTTAATCCCTTTATCGACAAGAGCTAATTCTTTGTTTACCTCATTGATTAGGGATTCATTTTTGGGGCCTTCCAATAAGGGACTGAAATCGTCTGCAAACAAGGTGAACTTGAATTTCTTACGACTATAGGTCAAATTATTTATAAAAAGGAGAAAGAGAAAGGGTCCCAGAATCGAGCCTCAGAGAACAACGTACATAGTGTAGATAGGATGCCTCTATAAATTACGAATTGTAATCTATTAGTCAAGTGTGATTTAAACCAGTTAATCGTTATACCTGTAATGCCAGAGTAGTTTAGTTTAGCTAGAATGATGTCATGGTTGACTGTGTCAAAAGCGTTATTCAGGTCAAGAAATAAAGCAACAGAGAATTTTTTGTATATCAAAAGACTTGTATATGCTGTCAGTGAATAACACTAGGGCAGTTTCGGTGGATTTTCCTTTTTGAAAACCGAACTGTGAGGGAGAGAGAATATCTTTTATTAACACAGTAGTGTTCTATTATATTATAAACTATTTTTTTTCCAAAAGTTTGCTGAGTATTGTTAGGAGAGGTTTAGGTCTGTAATTAATAATCAAAGTTAGGTCGCTAGATTTTAGGATCGGGATTAATTTTGCTGGTTTACAAACACAGGGAAAAATGCCGTATTTTAAAGGTAGATTAAATATATAAATTAATCTAAGTAAAATGTGAGAAATTATAAATTTGATGACAACTGCGGGAATGTTATCACTTTATACTGCTGTATGCTTTAATTGACAAATTTTGATACCTCAGCAGGGGAAGTCTTGGTGAGGGCAAGTGCCTGTCATACAGGGTTGGCGAGGTAAACATTAAAGGTCGTCTGTGTCTCATTGATAGATTCAGCAAGAGTTTTTGCAATGTTTGCGAAGTAAAAGTTCGGTTTAGTCAGAGGACTGGTGCCTGTAAGTTTTCATTAGGGTTGGGTTGCTGGTGTTAGATCTGTTTTTAAAATGACATTAATAATCTTCCAAGTCTTTCTTTGAGTCACCGGAAGTCTATTCAAATTTGCTTTTGTAGTATTTGGCTTTAGTTTATTGCGCAGTTTTTTATTATGCTTTCGGCAAAAGTGATGATAAGATGTTTAGCGTACTTTCTTTGCAATCTGTTTTTTTCTCTCTGCCTTAATATCGCGAGTTATATAGGGTTTGGCTTGAGATTTCTCTTTAACTAGTTTAGTTTTTACTGTGAAATAAATGTTAAATAAAGATGTTATAGCGTTAATAAACCTATCTGTGGTAGTGTTTGTGTCTTGAGATGAGAATACATGTTCAACAAGATATACCTCATATATGAGTACTAAAAGAAGCAATATTAGTTTCTAAAAGATCTCTGTACTGCCTCTGCATTTTCTTTATTCTCGATTGCTTATCATTGTCTTG
>NC_061835.1:15225559-15228979 GCF_019202785.1 Penaeus chinensis
TCCTGGGAGCTGACCAACTGGTGGCTCACCTAACCCACTGTCACAGCTCTGTAAGGGTGGTCTGGTGGTCAAAGGATTCAAGAAGGCTAGATTATCAGGGGTTTTCTGTACATGTTAATTCTGTGGTTGACCTCCTTTATCTTGTTATTATAGTACCAGGCGTCTTAGTAACTCTTGGACCAAGGCCGAATTTAGGAATGGTCTGTGAGGCTGCCTGATTTATGGCATTGACAAGTCTGGCCCCTAGCATATTCACGTTTTCACTCTGTTGGGGTTTATTGCATCTAAGGCATTCTGAAAGACTTCTCTGTATTCCATTTATGATTGTGCTATGGCAGAGGGGTTGGCCCAGCTCAGTGGTAGCAGTGCCATAGGGATCACCTGTAACAGTCTCATCGACACACCATCTGATTCTCTTCACCAGAACCGCAGTGGCAAAGGTGAGGTCTAGGGCCTCTTTTGACATGTATTGGCTCTTAGGTGCTGAGAAGGGCGAACTCGGATAATGATTCAAGCATCTCAGCTGTGTGACAGCCTGCCACATCTGATCTACAGGGAGCCAGGATCGGGTGGTGCACATCTAAGTTTCCCCCAATGACAACTCGGTCTTGTGCTGCAAGCACAGACCTCGCTAATGTATAAGCTCCTACAGCCTGGCCGGCTGTACACATTGTACAGATTGAGGGTCCCCCCTGACTAGGTGGATCTCAACAGCAAGAGATATGACCCCATCTCTGGATTTGCTATCGTGGAGCAGGGGATTGTTGCTCTGACCAGGGTGGCCAAGCCTCTGGTGCCAGATGTGCTTGGCAATGCAGACATGATGCCCTGAGAAGTGAACAATATTCTTAGTTAGAGTATCCTGGAGCATGACAATGTCAATGTTCCTTGATCGCAAAATTGCATGGAGAATGGCACTTCTTGGATTAAGGCCATTGTTATTCCAATGTAGTATGCTTAAATTATGTGCCATAATATTGACTCCATGTCAGTTATATGTGTCTCATTCATGATGATGTATTTGGATTCAGAGTTAGATGGCACCATTGCTGAAACATGACATGTCAGAGTATGACAACTTGTTGAAGTCCTTGCTGATTAAGGATCTTCATCTCTTTCTAAGCTTCTTGTCCGGTCAGATATGGGTCTACTAAAAGGTGGAGAACCTTTAGTAGCTCTGGCTTTTGCTGACTTGGCTTTTCTCTTTTCAGGCTTTACCTGTGTGGTCTCGACCTCTGCTGACTTTACCTGGGTAGACTCTACCTGTTTTGGCTCTGACTGCACAGTTTCAGCCTGCTTTGGCTCTGCCAAGGTTAGAGCAGGGAGGGGAGTCTCGCTCAGAGGTCTCTGAGGTGGAGTAGGAGCTGGATGCATCCAAACTGTTGCAGCCCCTTTGGGGCTGCAACAGTCTGGCGCATTGATGTCAAGGCGAACCTGTCTACTGCCTCTGCCTCCTCACTCAACCTCCCCAAAGATGTTGCTACTGCATTGTTTACAAGTCAACAGGAGTGTCATATCTTTCTCATCAAAGAGAAGTTGATCGACTCTTGGGGAGGTCTTGCAGTGTTCTTTGAACCTTTATTTTTTTGGTTCTTTTTCTTTAACACGCACAGGGGCCGGAAACTCCTTTTTGTTGGAGGTATCTGGTGTCGGTTGGGGAGGTGCGTCCTTCCTTTTAGGGGGACCTCTTTCCCTTTTCTTCTGTCCTCAAACATATTTGTCAGGGGGAACAGAAACAAAATCTAGTTGTTTTTAATTACCTGTCGTCTGAGGGCCGCCTCCCTCCTGAAAGGGCAGGCCAGGCTCCAGGCACATTGCCTCTTGGCATGGTTGGGACATGTGCTGTTGTGTCCCTTTGCCCTTCTTTAAATAAATAATATTGAAAAAAAAATGATTCAATTTATTACAATTAATATTCTTGGTGTGACATATTATCTGTTTCTTTTTGCTTTTAAGTTATCCCCTATGTGCAAGGAATGGCCGGGGTTACCATCCACAGGGATTTGAATGCAGGTCAGCAAGATTGCTAGACGAGATCGTTACCGCTGTACCACGCAGCAGTGTGCCTTAAATCACACCTCAGTGCTGTGTGCCTTGATACAGACACCACATTTTGGCTTGGCCTTGCAACTAGCCTGGTGGCTCAGGAACATAGGTTTTGAGGAGCCCCAGTTACCCAAATAAAGGGTGGTGATTGTGGCTCCCTTCAGGGTCACCAGGACTTGCCTGGTTGGGGTCTTCCTTTTTGTCACTCAGGAAGCTCTCACGACCTGAGGGTGTGATGTGATCACCTCTACATCATAGGCAACTGAGAAGCCAAGAAGAACCATCTTGACTCTCCTATCGTCGGGATTCAGTGGTGTGATATTCACTTTCCTTCCATTATCTGACTCCTTTGTTTCCTGCAGAAAATTTAAGGTAGCTTGGTCTTTAGGGACAATGATCATACCCTGAACTCTGACAACCCAGATTGACAACCAGATTTGCTTTTACATTTTATTGTCGAAGCCTTCAAATTTATATGGAACCTTAAACTGTGGGAAATGGCTTGGGGGTCCAGACTCTCCCTCGGCGTCTGTGTCTACCCTAGGCCATTTCGGCATAGATTCGGGGTTTAAGTCATAGGAACGGCTGCTTTGGAGGGTTCAGCTTGTGCTCCTATCTCGGTCAGGGAAGACGTCTGAGGGGAAGTCAGAGGTCCCCTTGTTTTTGGTGCAGGCCCAGAGAGCCCAGCCCAAGACTCCATCTGTTGGACAAATTGATGGATAGATGTGTTTTGTTTTTGTGATAGTTTCTTTGTCACATCCATTTCAGCAGCAGGTCCGTGCACCCTGTGCACTTTTCATGTCACTAACAGTCTTAATTGGCTTCAAAGTGATTGCCATGATCAATGCATTGCATGCATAGTTTTGGGGGTTTGGGTTGCCTTAAGTGATAGCTCTTGCTTCACCCTCACAATCCCCCACCCATCTAGCTTCTCAGGGGAATCTGGATGTTAGAGTTCACTGTCTAAAAGCTACAAGGGTGGCGAGAGGTATGCACAGCCACTGCCTCATATGAATGGCACTCACGGGACTTATACAAAGGAGACAAACCAATTAACCCACCTCATCCAAAATCAGGCCACCCGTCTTGCTGGAATAAGGGGCCCAAAAGGTGTGTTGCTAGCTGCAGGGCTTACTCATGCATGGCACAGTTCAACCTCCAGGACTCCCGTCTCCAGAAGTGACCCCTGCACACGTGGGTGGGTGAAACCCCTGTACAGGCCTGGGGGGGGGGGAGGGGATTCCACCTACAGGATAAGCATCTTGATGTGTCGGTGCCAACCAGTCAGGTCTCGGCAGTGAGTCACGAGATGTGACCCAACCTTGGAACTGCAGGCTGTGAGTTGTGCTGATACACATGTATATATATAATATT
>NC_061835.1:15229079-15236579 GCF_019202785.1 Penaeus chinensis
ATCTGATTTTCTAAAATCTATTTCTTATTTGTTTTTATTTTCTATCTATCTTTCTATCTATTTTTATCTATTTATTTAGGGGGGGGGGGGGGGATGGTGTGAGTTTTGGAACATCTGTGTCGATGGGTAGTGATATTATTTTTTGTATGTAGTTAGTGTTATTGCCTATTTATTCTATTATTCATAATTACTTAATGATTATTGTTAGTCATCATTATCACATTTATTATTATCATTATTATTATTACTATTATTATTATTGTTATTGCTATTATTTCATTACTATTATTATTATATTATTATTATTATTATTATTACTAGTACTACTACTGCTATCATTATTATTATCATTATTATTATTATTATTATTATTATTATTATTGTTATTATTATATTGTTAGTCATCATTATCATCACATTTATTATTATTATTATTATTACGTTGATAATGATGATCATTATTATCATCATTAATAATATAATTGTTTTTGGTATTATTATTGTCATCCTCATTATCATATCCTTTTTTAACGAAGAAGGAATTTTCTCAATTTCTTTTTATTCTCATTTTTAGTTCTCTTCATTTATCCTTTTTTTCTCATTTTCATTTTGGGTCTCGTTCGCCTAAGGAAAAAAGAAAAAAGAAAAAGGAAAAAGGAAAAAAGGAAAAAAATAGAAGAGAGAGAGAGAGAGAGAGAAAAAAAAAATAGTTACATGCGCCGCTGCTCTTTTGTTTTATACGTCTTGTTTACATTCGTGTTTGCGCTTTGTGATCGTGTTTTGTTTTGTGTTCTCATTTTTATTTTGTTTTCTCTTTTACCGTTGTGTGTGTGTGTGTTTGTGTTTGTGTGTGTTTGTGGATGTTTGAGTGTGTGTGGGAGTGTGTGTGGGTTTGTGTGTGTGTGTGTTTTTCCCCAATGCCTGTGGTGTTGTTTTGTTTGTGTTTTGTGATGCCTTGTGTTTGTTTTTTGGGGTTTTTGTGTGTGTGTGTGTGATGCCTGTGTGTGGGGGGTGTGTCCCTTTGGTGTTTTTGGTGTGTGTTTGAGTGTGTGTGTGGGGTGGGGTGTGTACGTTCCCCTCTTCTCTGTGTGTGTGGTGGGGTGTGTGTGTGGGGTGGGGGGGGGGGCCTGTGTGGGGGGTTTGGTCTTTTGTATTTTATGGTTAAAAAAACATGATTTTTTTTTGCTTTTCTTTATTTTTATTATTTTTTCGTTTGGGTTATTTTTTTTTTTCTTCATTTATTTATTCTTTTTTATTTGCTGCGATCGTGACTCTAATAAAGTGATGCTTATTTGTTTTTCTTTTTTTCCCTTTATGTTTTAAAAAATTCTCTTTTTTCTCTTCTTTTTTTTTTTTTTTTTTTTTTTTTCCCCCTCCCTCACTATCGGTCCTTCCCCTTTTTCTCTTACTCTTTTACTTTCTCCCTCACTCACTTTCTTTACCTCCTCTATTTTTTTCTCTTCCCCCCCCTTTCCCCTCTTCCCCCTTTTTTCCCCTTTTTTTTTTTCTCTCCCAAATTCCTTTTCCCCCCCAATTTTTTTTTCTTTGCCCTTTTCCTCCCTCCCCTCTCTACTTCGCATTGTATATTTTCGTGAAAGAATTTTTTTTGGTAATTAAATTTTTTTATTTTTTGGTTTTTAAAAAAAAAAAAAGTATTTTATTTTTTATTTTTCTATCTTTTTTGTTTATTTAAATAAAATTATATATTTTATATTTTTATAAAAAAACACACATACAAAACCAAAACAAATAAGGCAATACTTCCCCCCACACACACACACACAAAACAAAACACAAAACAAAAACAAAAAAAAGGACGAAGCCCTTGACACGGGAAAATTTCTCTCACCAAAAATTTAAAAAGAAACGCGCCCATACTAAAAAGAAAAAAAAAAAAAAAAAAAAAAAAGGAAAAGAAGGAAGAAAAGAGAAAAGAGGAGAGAGAGAAAAGAGGGGAGATAGATAGATGATGTTAGATAGATGGGATAGAAGAAAAAGGGGGTGAAGAAGAGAGTTTAATAATTAGATTGATAGGATAGAAGGAGAGAGAGAGAAAAAGAGAGATTTCCCAAAGTAAAACAAGTTTGTTATTTTTGGCCCTATCAAAAAATTAAATAAAAAAAAATAATAATAAAAAATTTAAAAAACCTTTTTTAAAATTTTAAGTTCCTTCATGAAACAAAATAATAGGGCAATGGCTTTTTCGATTTTCAAAATCGCAAAAAATCTTTTCAATAAACATGGAAATGTAGAAGCAACAATAGTATTTCAAATTTTAAAATTTTGATGCATTATCCTCAAAATCGGTCACTTCCTAGTACTATCGTGGAGAAGCTACAACATTTTCAACAAACTGATGCCACATTTTTTTTTTCTTTAATGCACAAAAATTTAACCCTTTTTAGCAGTATTTTCAAACCCTTTAATATTTAAAATTTATAACTATTGTTATTTTTACAAGTTAAACAACCCCCTTTTTCCTGGCCGTTGCAAAAACGGCCCGGGGTTTTTTATTGGCCGGCCCCCACTGGGTTTTGTCCCTTTATTGGCCCAAAAGTGCTACCCCCCTCCCAAAAACCCCCCCTTTTGGGTCAACCAATCACCGGCCTGCGTTGCATGCGAAGATCGAGGGGTCTTTCGGTCGGAAAAAATTTCCCGCCTCAGTTTCGTTTGGGAAAAAGAGGGGGACAGGGTTTTTTACTTGAACAATGGACACTTAAAATTTTTCTCCCCTTTGGAATCGCAAATTCTCCTTGAGTATTTAAAATGAAGGTCAAAACCCCCACACACACCACACACACACACCCCACACACACCCCAAACAATATATATATATAAAAATTTTATATTTTTTTGTGTTTTGTGTGTGTGTGTGTGTGTGTGGTGGTAAAAATAAATATATATAAAATATTATAAATATTTATTAAAATATATTATATATATATTTAAAAGCTAAAATTTGTTAAAAAAAAATCACGCAAAAACAAATGATTTTAGTACAAATATCCATGGGATTTGGGATAAAATCAAGTTTTTAAAACAAGTTAACCCGTTAATTTTTTCGTTTTTATATAATATTTTATATAAAATAATATAAATAAAATAATAAAAATATATATAATAACCCGAGGGACATTAAATTATCATGCCCAAAAATTGAAGATATCATTTACCATCAAATTTATTTTTTCCGTTGCAGTATCAAGTATAAACCCAACGCATTATATACAAAAAAAACAATAAAAATCTCTTTTTCATTGTCATTTTCATTTAACGCATATGCGGAAGAGGGAGGGAGGGGGGATAAAGGGGAGGAAGGATAAGGGAAATAAATATAGAATAAAACAAAGAATGAAATCTCAGAAAGTCTTGACATTAATTTCCGCCGAAGCTTTGTGGGAGAAAAGGCAAAGGCAAGTTAAAATGGTCAAAAAAAATACCCAAAGGGGTTTTACTTTAAAAAAGAATGAAAAAATTTTTAGTAGTAAGAAGTAATACATATATATATACATATTGCATAAAAAAAAAAAAAAAATTAAAAATATATATTTAATATAATAAATTATATGTACGTGTGTTGGTGAATTGTTGTGGTGTGTCTCTCTGAAAGGTAAACATTTTTTTCCATTTTATACTAGGGCAAAAAAAACCCCCAAATGAAAAAAATTAAATTTATTGAAAGGAGGCCCAAACAAATTCGAAAGCCAATTTGGTCCCATCTTTGGGTTTCTTGGGGGAAGTGGAAACCAGGGGGAAATTTCGAAATTGTGGTCTCATTTCATTAAATGTGGTTTTGCATTGTCGTTTTTTACCATGGTGTGTGCGGGGTCGTGTGTTGGGTGAGTTTTTTTTATATATATACACTACATAAAGTATAATATACACACAATTAAAATCATCCCTATTCTCCATCTTTTTTTCAGTCAAATTTTTTCTCAATTAAAAAATTTAAAAAGGGTAACTTTTACATCAAGCAAAGTAACTAACACAAAACATCATACAAATTTGTAAATTCGTTAAACAACAACAACAAAAACTCGATCGATTTCTGTGCAAAACATCTAAAGCTCTGTTAAATCTCAACTCCCCAAAAGAAGAAAAAGGGCAAGGGCATCTACAGAAATGAAAAAAAAAAATTAACTTTAATTGCTGGGCTAACATTGAAAACATAAAAAAAAGGAAAGAAGCCATAAAAAATATAGTCTTACCTACCCCTTGGGAATAAAACAGCCCCCTTTGGGGCTTTCAACGCCGGCGTGAAGCGAATGGAAAAACGGATGGTGAATTTTTTTGATTTCTGGAAAATTCAACACATATATACCGCCCAAGGTCTTTTTAACAGGAAGCCATAAATCACCCCAAAGGAATTGAGAGGACGCTGGAACACGCAGGGGCAGTTTTTTTTTTTTGAAGAGCCATGTAGCCAGAGACAAAGGAAATGGAAAGGGAAAAAAAATGGAGAAAGGAGAGAGGAGAGAGAGAGAGAGGAAAAGGAATCATGGAGAAAAAAAAAAAACACGACAAAAAGGGGAAAAGGAGTTACAAAGGGAAATCGTCAGCCTCATCCGTCGTCCCGCAAGGAGGTGCATCAGGCCCGACCCTGGTCACAATATTCATAAACGAACTTTTTGTTAATTACACCGATGGTAATGAAGATGAGTGATTTGATCACGATTGGGATTGAAAAGGGTATGATGATATTATCATTATTATCGATTTTCTTCTGTAAAGAACCCATGCATTACTGGGGTAAAAATATACAATAATACTCAACGAACTTAACAGATATTTCGATAGAATTAAGTATGTACAAAGTATCACAAGTTAAAATTCAAATACAAAATTCTGCCACACGAGTTGCATTGGATAGTTTAAAAAATTCCCAAATTCTCTTCATAACAACGCAACCCAGAAAAGGAAGAAAATGTTACCTTTATATCATTTTTACTTGGAAGTTCCATATTTTTTTTTATAATTACAAAAATGTAAGCAAAAAAAGTTTTTTTTTTCAAAAATTATTTTACTAAATTTGGGAAGGGAAAACGATGGGCCCCCTGAAACTGAAACAACGGGCCAAAAAGTTTTAAATATTTCTGGTTTGATTACTTTTAAGAATAAGTTAAAAGGAATATCAAGTGAAACAATGCAGGCATGTTTTAATGTTGGTTATATAAAATTTAAATTATCACAGTTAATTCTGCTTACTTAAAAAAAAAAAAAAAAAAAAAAAAAAAAATCTCACTCTATCTCCCTTTTAACATCAATGTGGATCTACCTCTCTCTTCTGCTTGTCCCCTTTTTCCCCTTAATACCCTCTTTTCTACATTGTTCTTTCTCATCTCTCTCTCTCTCCCTCACTCCTTCTCCTTCCACTCTCCCTCTCACCCTCCAATCTTGCTTTCTGCCCCTCCCTTCCTCTCTGTGTCTCTCTTTCTCTCTCTCTCTTATTCTCCTTCCCATCTCCCCCTCCTTCCCTCCCCCCCCCTCTCTCTGTCTCTCTCTCTCTCTCTCTCCTTCTCTCTCTCTCTCTCTCTCCTCTATCTCCTCTCTCTCTCCTCTCTCTCTCTCTTCTCCCTCTCATTTAACTTCTCCCTTAAAAGTTACAAAGAGCCTGAATATCAAGATTTCTGAACTTTGAAGAATTAGAGACATTGATAGTCTTTCAGTGTGATTTGAATGATTATATCCACACTTACCTTAATTGCAATTAACATTAAAACACGGTTGAAAGTAAAAAGAAACATTAATAGCCTCTTTGAACACTTTGCTAATGAAACAAAAAACAGACGAGCAGAGGTAGGGGTGTTTAAAAATGGTTTATAATAAAAAAATAAGGTTTTTTATTAAAACGCCGAGAATAAACATATAATGATTTAAATTTTATTTAACTCCCTGTCTGTCTCTTTCTCCCTTCCTCCCTCCCTTTTATACCTTCTCTCTCTCTCTCTGCCTCTCTGTCTGTCTATTTCTCCGTCCGTCCATCTCTTTGTTTCCCTCCCTCCCTCCCCCCCTCCTTTGCTATCTCCCCCCCCCCCCTTTCTACTCCACCCTTATTTGGTCTGGGCCCATTGTATATCCCAGCCTTCTAAAAATTTTTATTTTTCTGTCAAAAACCCTTTTTATCTATCGTTTTTTTACCCCCCCCCCCTTTCCATCCCTCTCTCTCTCTCTCTCTCTCTCTTCTCTCTCTCTATCTCCACACACACACAACAACACACATTCACACACTCACATACCAACACATACATTCACACACATACACCCACACAAGCACACTCACTTTCACACACAAACACACACACACACATACACACCAAACACAAACACATTCACACAACACACCCACACACACACCACACACAAAAAACACCACGCACACGCACACCACATACACACACACATACACACACCCACACACACACACACACACACATTACCACACCACCACACACACAAATATATGTGTGTGTGTAAGTATGTATGTAAGTTTTGCATATTAAATATATTAAAAATATATATTTATATATATTATATAAATGTTTTTATAATATGTATTAATTTTTGTGTGTATATATATATATATATATATATATTATAAATAAATATATATATATTTACCTAACATATACAATATTTTAATGAACACACATCCACAAAACACAATTATTAATATATAATATATATATATATATAAATATATATATATAATATATATTTAAAATATATGCCCCTATACAAACATATATATAAAAATATAAAATTATATATATATATATAGCAAACATATATATATAAATATATATAATAAATACTAACCACACACACACAAAGGTATATATATATATTATAATATAATATATAATATATATATATATAATATATATAATTATTAATGTGTTGTGTGTGTGTGGGGTGTTTGTGGGGTGTAATAAATTATTTTTTAAAATTTAAAATAAAAAAATATATAATATATATAATATATATATAAATATAAAATATAAATATATATAAAAAAATAAAAAATGTGTGTGTGTGTGTTTTGTATACATAATACTTATATAAAATTTAATAATAGAAATAATAGATAGAGTAAAACAAAACAACATACACAGACATATATACACACCATATATATAATATATATATATATATATATATAAAATATATATTTATATATATTGTGTGTGGTGTGTGTGTGTGTGTGTTGTTTGTGAGTGTGTGTGTTTGTGGTGTGGTGGTTGTTGTGATCCACACCACATATATAATTATCTATATCTACCTATCATCTATCTATAAATCTATATATACATATTATATATATGTACACACACACACACACACACAAAAAAATTATGTTATATATAAATTTATAAAAAAATATATAAATATAATATAATAAATACTATAAAAAAATATATATATAAAAAATATATAAAAATATAAATAAAAAATATATATAATAATTATATATAAAATATTAATAATATATAATTATATATA
>NC_061835.1:15269079-15271579 GCF_019202785.1 Penaeus chinensis
TCCTCATCATTGTTATAATGATTATTAATATCCTCATCATAATCATGATTACTGTTACTATTATCATCATTATCATTGTCACTAATACTATCATTCTCACTGTTGTTCTTAATCCTTTTCTCAACCGATAGGCCAAATCAACCCTTCCCCCCCTCCCCCTCCTTCACTCAACCCCCCCCCCCCTCCTAGCCCCACTCTGTTTTACTCACCCCACCCCTCCTTCACCCCCCCTATCCCCTACTCTCTTTCACTCACCCCACCCCTTTCCCCCCCCCCTCCTTCACTCACCCCCTACCCCCTCCTTCACTCAGCCCCCCCCCCTAAAACCCGCACGCTCCTTCACCCCCTCCCCCTTTCCTCCTTCACTCACCCCCCCCCCCTATCCCCTCTCTCACCCCCGCGACTCCGAACGAAAGGCAACGACAACGCAGCGCTCGACATCGACACGGGCGGGAGTGATATAAAGTTAATTGTCTGTGTGTACATCAAAGCACAGGCGGCTCGTCAAAGGCGTGCCGACGCTCGCTGGCAGCTGTAAGCCTGGCGCCCCGGCTATTAATGCTGCGTTTTCCACGAGGCTCTGGGTTATGAAAAGGAGGGAGGAAGGGGAGGGGGAGGAGAAGGAGGAGGAGGGGGAGGAGGAGAAGGAGGGGGAGGAGAAGGAGGAGGAGGGGGAGGAGGAGAAGGAGGAGGGGGAGTAGGAGGAGGAGGAGGGGAGGAGAAGGAGGAGGGGGAGGAGAAGGAGGAGGGGGAGAAGGAAGAGGAGGGGGAGGAGAAGGAGGAGGGGGGAGGAGAAGGAGGAGGGGGAGGAGAAGGAGGAGGGGGGAGGAGAAGGAGGAGGGGGAGGAGAAGGAGGAGGGGGAGGAGAAGGAGGGAGAGGGGGAGGAGAAGGAGGAGGAGGGGGAGGAGAAGGAGGAGGGGGAGGAAAGGAGGAGGAGGGGGGAGGGGGGAGGAGGAGGAGGGGGAGGAGAAGGAGAGGGGAGGAGAAGGAGGAGGGGGAGGAGAAGGATGAGGGGGGGGGAGAAGGAGGAGGGGGAGGAGAGGAGGGAGGAGGGGGAGGAGAAGGAGGGAGAGGGGGAGGAGAAGGAGGAGGAGGGGGAGGAGAAGGAGGAGGGGAGGAGAAGGAGGAGGGGGAGGAGAAGGAGGAGGAGGGGGAGGAAAAGGAGGAGGGGAGGAGAAGGAGGAGGGGGAGAGGAAAGAGGAGGGGGAGGAGAAGGAGGAGGGGGAAAAGTAGGAGGAGGGGGAGGAGAAGGAGGAGGGGGAGGAGAAAGAGGAGGTGGAGGAGGGAAGGGAAGGAGGGTGAAGAGGAGGAGAAGAAATGAGAAGATGGAGAAGGAGGAGGGCGAGGATAGGGGGGGAGGGAGAGGTGGAAGGGAAGGAAGGGGAGATGGATGAGGAGGTAGATGAAGAGGAAGAAAAGGAGGAGGAGGGGGTGGCAGAGGTGGAAAAAGTGGAAAGGAAAGAATAGGAGGTGGATGAGTAGAAAATAATGATAAGTTGGGTGGAAGAGGGGGAAGGAAAGAAAGAGGAAGTGGATGACATAGAGAAGGATGAGGAGCGAATGAAAGACTGAGATGGAGGAGTGAACGAGAGTTAGAAAGAGAAAAATCGGGAAAATAGGTTTCTTGATTAAACTTCCCGACGCGATGAAAAGGCGCTGCTGCTTCCCTGCCATAAAGGTCTTTTGGCCATGATTGCTTTTATTATTATTATGCACAAACACACACACACACACACACACACACACAGACACACACACACACACACACACACACACACACACACACACACACACACACACATATATATATATATATATATATATATATATATATATATATATATATATATATATATACATATATATACATACATGCACATGAAATGAGAGGTTCAAAATTTGCTTGTCTAAGAAATAAATTGAATTACACTAAATATTATTAGTTTTTGAGAACACACGGAATGGCTATTAGCTCCTATACTAGTAATTCCTAAAATAATAAAAATAAATAGACAAATAAATAAAAGTAAATAAATAAATGGATGAGAGAGAGAGAAAAAAAAAAAGTAGGCCTATATCATGAAACCATTGTCGGTCAAGTATTTTTTAAATCTTATCTTTATACTTCTGTATGGATACTTGGCGCTAAGTGTTGAAGTGCAAAGGAATACAAATGAGAGATTCTGTTTACAATATCCTGAATAAGAAGAAAATGCAGTAAATAAAATATTATGCACAAAACGGCAAATGTCTAACTAACCTGAACAATGTGAGTTGTACTTCATGTATTAGCCGGGCGATAGTTTATGCTTTTATTTCCTTACTTCTGACATCTAGAGCTTGGAAACTGTATATATCGAAGGATGTTTATCCGTTTATCAGGATATTCATCAGAGTAAAGCTACAGTGCTTTTGATTTCTATCTTAAATAGATCGTATGCGTAAATGACTCGCGACAGAAGTAATCATCTTGGATAATGAATACTTTCCAAAGATGAA
>NC_061835.1:15274079-15279079 GCF_019202785.1 Penaeus chinensis
ATATAATAGTCATCCATTTTCATTTTCAGAAGGAGGAGATGGAAGAGAAGAAGAAGATGAAGGAGGAGATACTGGGGGAGAAGGAGGAGAATGAGTTGTAAGAAAAAGGAGGAGGAGGAGGAGGAGGGGGAAGACGAAGAGAGGGTACTAATATTATTACGAGATTAAGAGCGAAAGTAAAATTAGACAAAGGCCATCCCGAGGAAGTACCAAGAGCAGAAAAAGATGTTGAAAATTAAGTAAAAAAAAAAAAAAAAAAAGAAAAAAAGAGAGAGAGAGAAAAAAGGGACCAACAGAGA
Source organism: Penaeus chinensis (assembly GCF_019202785.1). Taxonomy (NCBI): domain Eukaryota; kingdom Metazoa; phylum Arthropoda; class Malacostraca; order Decapoda; family Penaeidae; genus Penaeus; species Penaeus chinensis. The sequence continues at coordinate 15,274,379 of NC_061835.1, forward strand.
ACATTTCAAGGAATTAAAGATTTATATATTAAAGAAACTGAAGACGAGAAAACTCATCTTGCTATTGAAAAGCACTCGGATTTTTTTTTCTTAAGAGAGGTGATTAACAGAAGGAGCATGAAGACGATGATGATAATGATGATAAGAGCAGTAATGGTAATTGTATATATGATAAAGGTAATGGTAATGATTAGGTAATATTGATGATAATCATATTGCGAATAATAAGGATGATGATAAGTGGTACAATTGTAGTAGTAATAGTGGTAATAATAATGATAATGATAATATTAACTATAGTAAGTATGATAATGCGGTTATTAGTAATAATGATAAGTACAGTAATGAAAATACTGATAGTTATTACTCATTTCATTGCAAGAACTAACACTTATTATTTCTTGAGTTTTCTGCCCATGCAATCGTTATAGTAATAGTTATTGCAGTAATGTAGTAACATTATTGCTATAACTATTGTTGTCTTTTTCTCCTAACAACTACCGCTACTGCTATTACTACTACGGTTACTGTTATGAGCTTTAGTATCATTACCACCCTCGTGATCACTGGTATTAAGAATATGATATGTACTGTATTTTTACATCTGCTCCTTCTACTTCTATAATTACTAACTTCAATATCATTTCAATATCATTTCTTATTCGCCTACATAGCATCACTGTTATTCTCATGTCTATTGTTGCAATTACAAATACTTATTTCGCGATTTCTGTCCATTATGGATGTTATTATAACTGAGTCACTCAATATAAAGCGGGAGATATGGTGTTTCATCGTTAAATGAGACAGTTGGATCATATTTAATTGTTTGAGGGAACATAATCATAATCGGAGAGGCTTCAGTTCCCAAGTGATTGTTTGCAGGTAGATTGCACTTCTAGGTAATCAATTTATTGTCTGTTCGCTTGTTAACGTTATTTAAAGAAGAAAATGTGGTAATTATGTCATCTTGTTTTTTTGTTTTTCTTGTTTTCTTGTTTTCCTGCTTTTTCTTGTTTTTGTTTTAATAGTTTTTGTTATTTTCTTGTCTCTCTGTTTTTTCTCGTTTTTGTTTGTTTTGTTTTTTCCGTTTCATGTTTTATTGTTTTCCTTTTTTTTTTTTTTTTGGTTTTGTCTTGTTTGCCACCTTGGTTTATTTTTATTTTACATGCGTGTTCTTGTTTTTTTCTCCTTATTTTAGAAGGTTCACCGATAAGTAGGCGCCACCCTTACTTAAGGCCTCCCCCCCTCCCTTATCTGCCCCCCTCGCTCTCCCACCTTTATTCCCATCTCTCTCCCTTCCCTATCCTTCGCTTCTCCGTCTACCTCTCTCCTCTTCCTCCTCCCCTCCCACCCTCTCTCTCCCGTCCCCTTTTCCTCACTTCCTTCATTTCCTTTCTCCACTTTTTTCCGCCTTTCCTCACATCCCCCCCCCCTCCACCCTTTCTCTCACTCCCCTCCCTTCCCGTTCTTACCCCCCCTCCGCCCTCTCTCCCTCCCCCTTCCTTCCTTCCTCTCGCCTATCCTCCTTCCCCCTACCTCCTCCTTCTCCTCCTCTTTCCTTTCCTCCTCCTTCTCCTCCTCTCTCCCTTCCTCCTCCTTCTCCTCCTCTGTCCCTTCCTCCTCCTTCTCCTCCTCTGTCCCTTCCTCCTTCCTCCTCCTTCTCCTCCTCTCTCCCTTCCTCCTTCCTCCTCCTTCTCCTCCTCTCTCCCTTCCTCCTTCCTCCTCCTTCTCCTCCTCTCTCCCTTCCTCCTTCCTCCTCCTTCTCTTCCTCTCTCTCTTCCTCCTTCCTCCTCCTTCTCCTCTGTCCCTTCCTTCTTCCTCCACCTTCTCCTCCTCTCTCCCTTCCTCCTTCCTCCTCCTTCTCCTCCTCTCTCCCTTCCTCCTCCCTCCTCCTTTTCTTCCTCTCTCTCTTCCTCCTTCCTCCTCCTTCTCCTCTGTCCCTTCCTCCTTCCTCCTCCTTCTCCTCCTCTCTCCCTTCCTCCTTCCTCCTCCTTCTCCTCCTCTCTCCCTTCCTCCTTCCTCCTCCTTCTCCTCCTCTGTCCCTTCCTCCTTCCTCCTCCTTCTCCTCCTCTCTCCCTTCCTCCTTCCTCCTCCTTCTCCTCTGTCCCTTCCTCCTTCCTCCTCCTTCTCCTCCTCTCTCCCTTCCTCCTTCCTCCTCCTTCTCCTCTGTCCCTTCTTCCTCCCTTCCCTCCCCCCTTTCACTCTCCTCCCACCCCCGCCCTCATCCACTTACGCGCATGTGTGGGCGTGATCTCCCCGCCTCACGCTGCGGGTCGTCTCTGCTGACTCACGCAACGGGGAAAACCGGGTTAGGAAGGTCGAGACACAGGGCTTCTCGAGGCGGGATTTCGCGCGCTCGGCGAGAAAGACGCAGGGGCGGGGGAGGGGGGGGGGGGGTGCTGCGGGGTACTGTGCAGGATCGTTGCCTTTTTAAGGTGATGCAGAAATGTACATACATATCCACACATACACGCACACACACACACACACACACATACACACACACACACACCTATATACACTTGTAAAACACGCACAAATATATGTATATGTACATACATACATACATAACTTTCTCTCTCTCTCTCTCTCTCTCTCTCTCTCTCTCTCTCAATCTCTCTCTCTCTCTCTCTCTCTCTCTCTCTCTCTCTCTCTCTCTCTATATATATATATATATATATATATATATATATATATATATATATATATATAATATACACACATCTGAGCCGAGGCGTCCTCTCTGCCGCTTTCACTTCAGTTTTTCTCTTCTGGGGACAAATGAAGATAACAAACAGTAAGAATTAAAAAAGAAAGATTCTGCTATATAACATTCACATCTGATATATATTATATGCATTACATTCATTCCACTTGAGTGATATTTCACGCGACGCCCTAGCTGTGTGAAGAGCTGCCCGTGTAGCGAGGGAAGAGAAAGGGAAAATCCTTCGCTTATGATCCTCTGAAACGAAGTCTTTGTTAGGCTTGATGATGTCATTTAGGATTTTTCTTAAGTACACAAGATGGTTGTGGTAAAACTACAGTAATCCGCTTCTGAGTACTGTGTTTTTCTTAGTTATTCAATTTAGCTTTGTGTGTTCTATAATTCTAATGACCTGTACGTGTGACTCTATAAACATCGGTTTATACATTATCCTGTTTTGCTTCTAAGCGAATCATACCTTATGGCAACGTTATGGCAATGGACAGGGAGCAATTTCTTATACGAAAGGAATGAATGAGAATGAATATTTCCACAATGCATGAGGTGATTTTTTTCTGATCACATTACTTCATACACCCAGAGTCACGCTGCAATAAAACGTTGTCATAAAACGTTAATCTTATACATTCTATCATGTAATTATTCATTGTCACGTATATTCTCTTCTTTTTTCTTCTTCTTTCTCTCTTTTATTCGCCACAAGCCACGCTGGGGAGTCTCGCACCGGTTTCCAAAGAGCCCAGTCGATGAGCGCATTTTGGTCCGAACGCAGCCCATGAGTCTGCATACGAAGGAGCTGCTCAGGGGGGCTTATCTGCGTCCTACAGAGACACATGGCTTGCCTTTGTTCCAGGGGGCGCTTAGACTGCGACGCTATAATCAAATGAGTTGCAAAAGCCTTAAAAAAGAGTGGGAGGGGGGGCTGACGTCTCGACTCCCGTGCTGTTTAACTCCAGCTTTTCTCTGACCTGTGGATTCCTCTTTAAAAAAAAAAAAAAAAAAAAAAAAAAAAAATAACGAGAGATCTCTGGGCTTTTATACCTGTCGTCGGCACCATGTCGGGACAACGAGAGCGCTGCATTACACCGCTTAGACTCGCCATGGGATTCGCTGCCGTCGAGCCGCAGAAGAAGAAAAACTGAAAGACTTATCAACATAAAAATCACAGCCTTACGAACACGGGACCGAAATCAACGTAATCTGATCGAGAGATTTCGCCCCAGAGTCGGGCGCCAACAGACCTCTGTGTCTCTGATCTTGCCATTGTTCTTAAGTAAACCCTTCGGTATTCTTGTGTTCCCCAGTGCTCTGCGTCATCTGGGAAGTCCCACCCTGCCCCCCCCCTCCCCCCACGAAAGAAAAATAACCAAAGCAAAGACATTAGATAAAACTCGGCCACCCGAGACGCCCAATTAAATCATAATAAAACAACAACAAAAAAATGTAAATGAACTAAGATTTGTTTTCTGATCGAAGGAGCCAAGGACACTGCCTCTTGGTTCTTGGCTTAGGGAAGCGAGGGTCACGCCTGGGACGCCGAGGGTGTTAGGCTAAGATGCTGCCGACTGAGGAGGAACAAAAAGGCGTTTTACAATAAAGTTTGTTTATGCGAGGACGCTGTTCCTTTTATGAGGGTTATGGCGGTCATGGTGGTGGTGTTAACAATGGAAATTATAACTAGGATAATAGTCGTGATAACATTGATAATAATGATGGTAAAAAACGACAAGGATGGTAATGATAAGAACAATGGTAGTGGTAATGATAATAATGACAGTAATAAATATAATAATGATGATGATAATAATAATAATAATGATAATAATAATAATAATAATAAAAATAATAACAAAAATTATAGCAACAATAATTTTACAACAATAACAACAGCAATAATGATAATAATATTAATGATAATAATAATAATAATAATAATAATAATAGTAATAGTAATAGTAATAATAATAATG
>NC_061835.1:15296579-15299079 GCF_019202785.1 Penaeus chinensis
TTATATATATATATATATATATATATATATATATATATATATATACATACATATACATATACATATACATATACATATATATATATATATATATATATATATATATATATATATATATATGAATGTATGTGTGTGTGTATGTGTGTGTGTGTGTGTGTGTGTGTGTGTGTGTGTGTGTGTGTGTGTGTGTGTGTGTGTGTGTGTGTGTGTGTGTTTGTGTGTGTGCTTGCGTGCATTTATATATACATACATACATACATAAATACATATATAAATACACATACATATATATATATATATATATATATATATATATATATATATATATATAAATGCACTATATACATACAAAGAACACACACACGTTTATCTATATCTGTATCTATATATCTAAACACACACACACATATATACATACACACATATACACATACACACATACACGCAGACACACACACACCTGTGTATATGTATATATAGTTTCATGTAAAAACGACTTCTAAAAACAAACAAACATACATTTGTTCCCAGAGTTATATCATGCTTAGTCCACGAATTTAGCTGGCTATAATCCATAGATTTTGACATATCATGAATACAGTTGGAAAGAATTACATAGACTAAAATTATACAATTTAATTGATATGCAGATAATATATCATATGGACAAAAATGACAATATATATATATATATATATATGTATATATGTTTGCCCATTCCATTTTCAAAAAACAATTAGCGAGAGTGAAATACTGAAATGCTATTGTGTCTCTTATTGATAATCAGAATAAGTGTTGAGGAGGTGGGGATGGTAGAGGAGGAGGAAGGGAGAAAAGAGATAGATGAGATAAGAGGGATGGAAAGGTGGGATGGACAGGTTAATTAGAAAGATGGATAAATATAGTGTCGGACAATACATAAGTATTTATGATACAAAGAATGATACATGCATGCATATATATACATATATATATATATATATATATATATATATATATATGTAAAGACACTATAACTATAGGGAAATATACATGCATGCATTTATAGGTAAAGACACTATAGATTCAGGGAAATGTACATATATGCATAATTACAAATACAAAGACAGATACTATATATACAAGGAAATATACATGCATACATATGTAAAGACATTTTCAATACAGAGAAAGTTACACACATCCATACTTACACAGAGACAATATAAATACAAAGAAAGATGGAGGCATCCAATAATATACAAAAAGTCAGTCATATACATATCCTCAGACAGATAGTGTATCAACAAATCTGACCATGGAATATATAATTTCAAATCATCACAAAACATTTCTCTTGAATTTTTTGCCAATACGATGGTACTATATATCGTCGCGAGGGCTTTAATAAACAACATCAGATGACTTTTTGCATTGTTTTGAAAGCTTCGATACACTTCGATTTGAACTGTCATCACCGTAATCTACACGTCCAGAATATGTGTCCAAACCTGAGAGGAAAATAGTTGACGAGGTAAGAGTATAATTATATTTAAAACGGTCACATAGTAATGGAGTTTGACTTATGGACACTGATGGCTGAGCTTGAAGTAAGTGACTGAAATTGGGGACTCATTTCAATAGAATTTCGTCGATTTACATATGCCAGTTTGTGGTAACTTGTTTATGCGATTTATGACAAACTTTACTGGTTTATAAATGACAAACTTCTCTGATTTATATCTTAAAACTTCACTGATTTATATCTTAAAACTTTACTGTTTTATAAATGACAATCTTCGCTGGTTTATAAGTAAAAATCATTATAAATATCAAACTTCCCTTGTCTATAAGTGACAAACTTAACTGACTTATAAATGACAAACTTTATTGGTTTATAATTGACAAACGTCTCTAACTAACAGATTTACTGATTTATAAATAACAAACTTCTCTGGCTTATAAGTGTCAAACTTTTCTTGTTTATAAATGGCAAACTTCACTGGTTTATATCCTACAAATGCTAATGTTTTATAAATGACAAACTTCACAGATTTATGACTGACAAACTTTACAGGTTTATAAATGACAAACTTCATTGGTTTATAGATGACCCTTTCACTGATTGATAACTGACAAACTTTACTGATTTATAAATACAGATTATTGATTTATAACTTAATCTTTACGGGTTTATGAATAGTTATATTAAAGCTATATTTCACTGAGTTTTGTCTGAAGCTGTGAGAAACCAGAGTAGGATTAATGATATGAGGAAGCGATGATTTTAATTTGAAGATAGACAACTAATCTGTCACTAGATTCGTGGCCTTTTAATGGGATGGATCATGTTTTTATTCTTATTGCTTTTATGAATCATTTGGTTAATGTTAAGATGGGTTTGTGATCGAATGTTGATTTGTTTATAGTTTGGTCATTGACTCTGATAGGCAAGAATATGTTGTGAATAATGTAGTTCTTTGAAATTGTATAAACAGGAAGAAACAAACATAAAGACGTT
>NC_061835.1:15304079-15306579 GCF_019202785.1 Penaeus chinensis
TACATACATATATATATATATATATATATATATATATATATATATATATATATATATACATACATATAAATATATATACATGTATAAATAAATATATATATATATATATATATATATATATATTTATATATATATATATATATATATATATATATATATATATATATATATATATATGTATGTATGTATGTATGTGTGTGTGTGTGTGTGTGTGTGTCCCACTCATCCCTTCTAAAATTATGAAAACAGTGAATGCTTTATAAAGTTTTTTAAAATTAAAGTTATATGAGGAGGGAATTATTGTTGCTAATGATCTTGTCTGTTTTAAAGATTTCTTTAAAACAGACAAGATCATTAGCAACAATAATTCCCGCCTCATATAACTTTAATTTTAAAAAACCTTATAAAGCATTCACTGTTTTCATAATTTTAGAAGGGATGAGTGGGACTTGTTTTTACAAAAACATCCTTGTTAGTGCGCTAGGTATGTCGATCGATAAATCATACACATGCAAACACACACATATATATGCACACACACACACACACAGACACACACATATACATATATATATATATATATATATATATATATATATATATATATATATACATATATATATATATATATATATATATATATATATGTATATATATATAAATTTATATATATAATATATATAAATATATATATACATATATATATATATATATATATATATATATATATATATATATATATATATATATATATATATATATATATATATATACACACGTATGTGTACACACACACACGCACACACATACACATATATAAATAGATAGGTATCTCTCTATATGTATATAGGTATACTCGTAGATAGATATAGATACATATAAATATAGATAAATACATTTACACACACACACACAGATGTATTTCTCTCCTTCAGGTTTTGATTCTGTTTATCCTTGAAGCAAAAAAGCAAAGATCTGTTGAGAAATGAAAGTAAATCAATAATAAACTCGTGAAATGTGTTTTTGTAAATGTTTTTTTTGTATCGATTCATTTTCATATCTGTCGCTCTCGTATCTTTCTTTCATTTCTTATCATTGTTACTTTCTTTACTTATTCATTTATGAAACGAACTTCATTTTTTTCTTTCTCATCGAATGAACTTTTTTTTTTTTTCTTTTTTTGCAGGGTCACAGACGGCAAGGCGGCGGAAAAATCGCGGGAAATCGCAATATTCCTAAGAGGTCGGGCTTGCATCTACGGAACACTCCGAAACGAAACTCTTCATCTCGATTATTAGGAAGCCTGGTCGTCGGTCCGGACTTTGGGGGGAGGGTGGGGGGCGGGGGGGGGGGGGCTTCTCTCTCTCTCTTTCTCTCTCTCTGTCTCTTCGGTCTGTCCCTGTTCAGGTCTGGGTCTCGCTCCTTTTCTCCTTTTCTCTTTGTTTCTCTTTGTTCATCTGTCTCTCTCTCACTTACACACACACACACACATACATACATATATAAGGCAGATGATGATCATAATTTATACGTCAAAAAAAGAGAAAAAAAAAATGTCGTAGCCTGTCACATGACTCACTAATAAAATATACTGTGACTTAAGAAGCGAAAAGAACCAACATTTCGGGACCTTACAAAGCAGTCTCGTTTTCTCTGATGAAGCGCCAATACACAGGCGTTAGGAGTGAAGTCGGAGAGTGTTTCAGGAGGAATAGCCATGATATCGGGTAATTTCCCTCGCCTTCTTGATCAAATGACAATTAGATGACGGATACTAAATGCCCGAATGAAATTAATAGTCGAGGATTCTTTCTGTGGAGATGCTGAGAGACCTAGAGACTGAATGCTGTCATGGCGTCTCGTCCATCCCATATTTAGCGGATATTTATTTTCATAGCAAGTAAGTGGTGTCACTCAGGAGAGCAGTACAAACCTCATTTCATTAATTAGTGCCATAGAGTTTTGAGAATTACTGTAGCATCTTCCTCGGCTGTAAGTAAGACAGAGAGACGCCGGGGAGGGGGGGAGGGGGGGCGAACGATCATCAATTCGTCCCCGTCACTTCTGTTGTATTCTTATTTTCTAAAGATTTTGTAGATTTATGGCATATTAGAGTTGGGAATTGATTCAATAATTAAGAATGGGAAGATTCAAAATAGTATGATTATTAACAATGGGATGGGAGTTAGAAAAGCCAGAGAGCCTTGGGGTAATTTTAGCTGTAAAGTTTCTTTGTATATTAAGGTAATTGTTGCTGAGAAAAAAACTGATGAATAATGTATTTATGAACTCTTATTTTTGTTTTTTTGTGCGAAGTTAAGATTATTAACGAAGGAAATTTGCTGGGCTTGTAACTTTGTTCTGTAATTTCTTTGTTAATTATAACAACAATGTTATCTATCCCACTGGAAAGACGAAAGACACGTGTCATTGGTCGTTAGCAACAAGCAGTATATATAACTCTCCCCCCCCCCCCCCTCTCTCTCTCTCTCTCTCTCTC
>NC_061835.1:15348526-15351026 GCF_019202785.1 Penaeus chinensis
AAATGGAATGAGGGATAATGTTACCGGTAACTTAGGTATATAGTTAGATGAATAGATTTACTTGTTATACAGCAAGTCCTAACAAAATTATTTGAGGCTGATTCTAAATAATTAGCGACAATTCTTCTTTTTATCTTTTAGGCATTAGCTCTCATTCAAATCACTACCATTACCATTTTTATAATCATGATGCCTCAATAATCAACAACATTTCATTAAGAAACTTTTCTATAGTGTTTTTTTTTTTCATTTTCATAAATAATTCAAGAATCATATTACAATGATCTCCCATAGCGATTCGTGATGCACTGAGTCCAACGCCTTCTTGAAGTCTATGTAAGCTGAAATCAACACACGACCGGACTCATGACACCTTTCCACAGATCAAAGCACTAGGATACGGTATACTTTGTACTTACTACTGTTCCTGTTTACATTTGACTGCAACTTTCCTATCCTTCAGCTTAGCGATCGCCTCCCTAACCTCAGTTAGGGTACGAGGTTCTTCGCTGATGGGTGGGTCCAGCACAAGTATTGTGATACCACTTGCATCCAGGAAAACTGCTGGAGGGCCTACCTGGTACACCTGCTCAAAATGCTCAGCCCAACGTTCACGAACCGAACCCAAACATGACCTCAGATGATCTATCCATCCACTGAGCTAACTACTGTCATCTACAAGAGGGGCTTAGAGTTCGATATTCTCAGGGCTTGGTAGGCAGAGCGAAGGTCATTTACCAAGCAATGGCCTTCAGCCTCCTCAGCAAGGTTCCTGATGAACTATTCCCTGTCCCTTCTCAGTTTTGTCCGAGCCCTGCACACCAAGGAACGGCGCGTTCGCCAATGGACTCCTGTGCTGAATCGAGTGTCTCACACTTGAAAGAATTCCACAGAGCTATTAGGTCCCTCAGGTTTTCAAACTCTGTGAACCATCAAAGACTGCCGTGGTGAACTTCCGGGCACACTCCTCTCTCAATCTGTCCAAGTGAAACATTCTAGATTCGTCACTGTAGCGACGAGGAATTTTGAAGTGAAGCTGTTGGGCAGCCATTACCAGTCTATGGTCAGTGCCAACTAACTCGGCACTCTGGTAAATCCTGTGGTTCTGGAGGATCTTTCAGCAAGTGCTGACAAGAATGTGGTCGATCTCCTTGGCCACAATATCTGTATTCCTATACCATGTCCAGGGATGTGGGTTGGAGTGCTGATGCCAGGAGCCAGAAATCTTCAATCTCTAGGACCTAGCATAGTCCCGGAGAAGGAGGCTGTGCTCTAGAGCTTGTAGCCAGCTCAATCACAGCCGGATACCGCACTGAAGTTGCCCAGAACAATGTGAATGTCTTGCTTGGGAAATTTGTGTTGCATTTTGGCATTGGATGCCTCGTTTTATCGAGTATGCAAACATTGGTAGGAGTGGACACTGCAATAGAAGACATGAAGCCAAAAGCATGCTTCAATCTCAATGCCATAATACGCTCGTCAACTGGTGTTACCTCTACTACCGAGGGTTGAAGTCAGCTGGAGATTGCTCTGGCTACTCCCCTGAGATGATGACCATCTCTCTGGCCCGACCAGTAGGAGGTGTACCCACCCATACTGATCACGCTGCTGCAATGTCTTCTCATCTCTGAGAGGGCAGTCACCTCCACTCCCAACCCCTTTAGTTCCCTCTATAGCAGGGGTAACCGTTTATCTTGATGCAAGGACCAAATGTTTCCAAGCTCCTACCTGGACAGCTCGCCTCAGGCTCCGGGCGGACGCCACCTTTGCCGCCCCTCCGACGTTAAAGAGGGGCAGCAAGTTGTGGGGCTTAACGTCCGCCTGCAGGGTTCACACTGGGTTGGCGGCTGCCAGAGCGCAGGCAGAACGAGTCATTCTCATTCCTATCCTGCACCCTAGCAGTCGCCTTTCCAACGGGACTTACAGCCTGCCTCACTTATTAACGAAATTAAGGAATCGACAAGGTGAATTTATTTATCGGTCTATCTATCTTTGTATATAATGTTTGAAGTTGTGTATTATCCCCCAAAGAAAGATTTACAAAGATTACTGCCTCTAAAAAGTTTTGATATATATCAAACATTTCCAATCATATGGTTACTTGCCGGAGAGTTTTTTTTCGGGGGGGGGGGGGGGGGGGCAAGGCCCTCTTCCCCCGAGTCACCCATTGACCCCAGGGAGCTGAGGGGCAGGAGATGGTATGGGCCTAGAGTATGTCCAAACGCCGGTGGGCCATGACTCCACAAGGCACTTAGTTTCAATGGGTGGCCACGAGGAGGCCCTGCAGAAGTCTCGATGACGGAGAGGCTGTGACCTGGCAGGGGAGGCTTATGAAGAGCTGCTCCTTTTTTCGCACAAGACCAGCCAGCGTTGGCAGCTGCGAGCGAGAAGGCATGCAAGCACTTACCCCACTATTTAGGCTTACTACATCACCTTGAGCAAAGATATATATATATATATATATATATATATATATATAATATAATATAATATATATATA
>NC_061835.1:15401026-15406026 GCF_019202785.1 Penaeus chinensis
TGCTTTGAGTATTTCATGGCCAATTTCTCTATTCTCTTTGCACCTTTGCTGGCGCTGTGTCAGGGTTGCTTCCAGCGCTTTTTTGGCCTTTGATGTTTTATGTGCTCCTGGTGTGCGTGCGTGCGTGCGTGCGGGTGTGTGTGTGTGTGTGTGTGTGTGTGTGTGTGTGTGTGTGTGTGTGTGTGTGCATAATGAATGTTTACACACACCCACACACACACACACACACACACACACACACACACACACATACACACACACACATACACACACACACTCACACGTATAGATATATACATATTTATTTATTTATATACATATATGTATTTATGTACTCACATTAGAGTGCATGTACGCATCTATGCATGTGTGCGTTTCCTCATGCATGGGTACACTGTTATCCTCTCAACTTCTTTACTGCCCACTCTATTTGCTTTCCCGACTTCCTCTTTCCTCTTCCATTGTTCCACTTCCAGTCTCCGTTACGAAAACCGCCGCTCCGACGCATCATGAAATTCAGCCAAGGCAACCGAACCGTCTCTTTTCTTTTCGCTCATCCCGGAATTATGTGCCTAAATATGCACTTCCGTTTGTTCACTGTGACTTTATAATTACCGCTACTCGTTTGTGCATAAGATGTTGTGAGTTTTATTAATAACCAAGAGTCACGCTATTTTTTCTTTTTTCTTTTTTCTTTTTCTTTGTTTTTTGTTTCTATTATATCGGACACAGTTTGATTCGTGAGCGCAATTCGTGTGTGTGTAAACGGGTTTTTTAACGATGTGTATTTAGCTTTGACAAGATTTCTCTACCGTTATTATCACTATCATAATATTTATCACTACAGTTATTGTGATTACAGTCCTTTTTCAAATCTTTAATTATTATTACGTTACTCATTATCATCCTTATTATTATCATCATTATCATTTTTGTTTGTCTTCCGTTACAACATAAACGAACGGAAAGTATCACTAAGACTAAACCCTACGGGTATCAAACCCACGTTTCACTATCGTTTTGATTTCTCGCCGAAGTCTTCCCCAGCTATTATCCCTGACTCAGACTTGTTATTAAGGACTGCGGGCAATTGTCTAACTTAAAAATAGAAGCCCACAAAGATCTAGTCTGTAAATGCGCTCACATCAAAGGAAGTTCCCTATTAATATATAAGCACGGCTCACGGGGAAAAGGGAGAATTAGTCTTAATTACAGGACGGTAACGGAGACAAATCGTCTCTCCCTGTGAGCAAGACAGGCAGGCGTATGACATACCAGCGCTTGTTATGATAAACCAGGTGGAATAGAACAGGAGGATAAGTCATCCAATGGCGAGATAGGAGATCATAATCTTTCAAACTCACATGAAGTAATAGATCTCTAATTTAGCGTTGTGAAAGGGACTTAAAAAAAAAAGAGCCTAATTAATCGTCCTCCTTTTCACGTGCTGAGAAAGGAACAATAATAAAGAAAGAAAAATACAAAGCAAAACTGAATGTCGACACACGCGTTGCTTTACAAGAAACATACAATTAGGAATGTATGAAAGGATAACAGTTCATTACCTCATATAACAATCTGCATCTGCGCTCACGCTCACCATTGAAGAAGGAACAAATGGAGAGCGAAAATAAGTAAGAAAGAAAAAGAGAAGTCAAGGGATATTGTGCTGAGGGAGGAGAGAGACGAGATAAGATTAAAGTTTTCAAATAAGAATACAAAAATCAAGATCAGTTACTTACAATGTTTACTTTTTTTATTGGTAGTTTAGAACATAGAACAGTAGAATGAGATGGACACAAACAAACAAGTGCATATGCAGAGAGATTTGATAAAAGTGTAATAATACTATAAGAAGCTAAAGTGCAGCGTTTGATCAATATTTAATGACACTGATAATTTCAGATTTTAACCTTTTCAATTTCGTTTTTTTACGCATTCAAATTTAAATAAGAGAAGGAGGAACAGAGAAAAATAACAATAGAAGAAATGTAGAAAAAAAAGGAAAGAAAACAAACGTCATGAGAGAATTACTAAAATCGATAGACAAGGAAGAGAAAAGATAAAAGAAATGACATAAACAAGGAGAACTGACAGATGCGACGTCTGCATATACACGGAGTCACCCCAAGTAGATACCTGTTAATTAGTAAATTGAAATGTCCTTTTTTGACCGTTTGGGTTTAGGGATAAAGCTTTTTTTTTAGGCATTTGTAAGTCTAATCGCTTTAACATTCAGAGCTTTACCTTGTTGTTTCTCGGACGCTGACAGAGACAAAGAAGATTACATAATTTAATACTTGGTTCTGTGCTCTCATCACAAAGACAACGAGCGTATACACAAAAAAGTGTATTGGAACGAAAGAGGAAAAGTTGATAATTTGATGAGGAAAAAAGTTGAGACACAAAGGGATGTGTAAATAGAGATTATTTAAGCAAACACCTAAGTCTCTGTGTGAAAAGGTGTAAGATTGTTTGTTAATTTGTTTAAGTTGTCACTCCATTTAATTACATGACATCGTTTATATAATACCCTCTGTGTTAACTATTTTTACTCATATTATACATATTATACATTATACATTTATGTAATTGTTTACAAGTCCTCATCTCTCGCTAGTCTCCTTCTCCTATGTTTATCAACATTTTCTTAAACATCGTCACCTATTTTTATTTGTGTTTCGGTCTTACTTTATCAGCCCTCCCTCTAGACATCCACATCTATCCTCTCATGTTACTCCTTCCCCCCTTTTTATCGAAATTTTGTCTTTACCCACCTACTTCTTCTGCCTTGTCTCCATCTTTTTCTTTCATTCTTTTCCCTCCTACCCATCCTTCCACCTTATTCCTCTCCCTCTACATTTTTCCTCTACATCCTTACTCCAGCTATTCCCCTCTACACCTCCACATTCTTCTCCTCTATCCCTTTCCCCTTCTTCCATCCTCTCTATCCACCTATTCACCCTTTTGTCGAGGATTGACGCTTCCACACTGTTTACCTTTCAGACAAACCTTGTATCCTTTCTTGATTAGGTCCCAGCGATGCTCATTAAGCTGCTTCTTGTGAATTCGACGTCTTGTTGATACTGCAAAGAAAAGGTAGCTTGGGGAGAATCTTGTTGATATTGCAAAGAAAACTGAGCTTGGGGGAATTTTGTTGATATTGCAAAGAAAAGGGAGCTTGAGGGGAATCTTGTTGATATTGCAAAGAAAGCGGAGCTGGGGGGAATCTTGTTGATATTGCAAAGAAAAGGGAGCTTGGGGGAATTTTGTTGATATTGCAAAGAAAAGGGAGCTTGAGGGGAATCTTGTTGATATTGCAAAGAAAGCGGAGCTGGGGGGAATCTTGTTGATATTGCAAAGAAAAGGGAGCTTGGGGGAATTTTGTTGATATTGCAAAGAAAAGGGAGCTTGGGGAGAATCTTGTTGATATTGCAAAGAAAACTGAGCTTGGGGGAATTTTGTTGATATTGCAAAGAAAAGGGAGCTTGAGGGGAATCTTGTTGATATTGCAAAGAAAGCGGAGCTGGGGGGAATCTTGTTGATATTGCAAAGAAAACGGAGCTTGGGGGAATTTTGTTGATATTGCAAAGAAAAGGGAGCTTGAGGGGAATCTTGTTGATATTGCAAAGAAAACGGAGCTGGGGGGAATCTTGTTGATATTGCAAAGAAAACGGAGCTTGGGGGAATTTTGTTGATATTGCAAAGAAAAGGGAGCTTGAGGGGAATCTTGTTGATATTGCAAAGAAAACGGAGCTTGGGGAAATTTGTTGATACTGCAAAGAAAAGGTATGTAGGAGGATATCTTCTTGATATTGCAAAGAAAACGTAGCTTGGTGGAATCTTGTTGAGACTGCAAAGAAAACGGAGTCTGAGGGAATCTTGTTGATATTGCAAAAAGAAGGGAGGAAGGAGGAGATCTTGTTGATATTGCAAAGAAAACTGAGCTTGGGGGAATCCTGTTAATATTGCAAAGAAAAGGAAGCTTGGGGGGAATCTTGTTGATATTGCAAATAAAACGGAGCTGGGGGGAATCTTGTTGATATCGCAAAAAGAAGGGAGGAAGGAGGAGATCTTGTTCATATTGCAAAGAAAAGGGAGCCTGGGGAGAATCTTGTCGATATTGCAAAGAAAACGGAGCTGGGGAGAATTGATATTGCAAAGGTAAGGGAAGAAGGAGAAAATCTTGTTGATATTGCAAAGAAAACGGGGCTTGTGGGGAATCTTGTTGATATTGCAAAGAAAAGGGAGCTTGGAAGAAATTTTGCTGATATTGCAAAGAAAAGGGAGCTTGGAGGGAATCTTATTGATATTGCGAAAAAAAATCTTGATGATAATAATAATAATAACAATAATTATAATGATAATGAAAGTTACTATTGTTATTGTCATTTTTATTGTGTGAATTATTAATACTGCTTCTACTACTACTACTATTATTGTTGTTATTATTATCGTTATCATTATTATAATTATTTTATCATCAATATTATTCATGTAATTTTCATCATCAATATTATTCATGTAATTTTCATCATCATCATCACTATTATTATTGTTATCATTATCTCTATATTATCATCACTATTATTGCTATTCTTATTATCATTAAAACAACTGTTTCTTTTATCATTATATTTCATATCACTGTTACAGATATCATTATTGTTATCATTGTTGTTCTTAATATTGTTATTATTGTTATCATTACTATGTCTATTACTTCTGCTTTTACTTTTGTTCTTTGATGTTATTGTTTGGGTCAAGTAAATGTTTTTGTATTCTTTATCAAGTACGGTATTTTTTGTTGTAGTTTTACTATTCAACTAGTATATATCAATATATATATATATATATATATATATATATATATATATATATATATATATATATATATGTATATACATATATATATATATATAATGATAATAACAATGATAATAATAATTCCAACTATAATTTGTGTGTATGCAAGGGCATGTTTGCGATTCTGAGTGGAT
>NC_061835.1:15416026-15418526 GCF_019202785.1 Penaeus chinensis
TCCTCCTCTTCCTTCCCCTCATCGTTCTCGTCCTCCTCCTCCTTGTTTTCTCTTTCTCCCTCCTCCCTCCCCCTTCTTCTTCTTCCCCCATCCTCTCGCCTCACTCCCCCCACTATTTTCTTCCTCCTCCTCCTCCTCTCTTCCTTCTCTCCTCCTCTTCCTTCTCCTCCCTTCATCCCCTCCTCTTCCTCCTCCTCCTCTCTTCCTTCTCTCCTCCTCTTCCAACTCCTCTCTTCATTCTCTCCTCCTCCTCCTTCTCCTCCCTCCCTCCCCTTCTCCTCCCTTCCGCCCCTCCTCCTCCTCCTCTCTTCCTTCTCTCCTCCTCCCCCTTCTCCCCCCTTCCCCCTCCTCCTCTCTTCCTTCTCTCCTCCTCCTCCTTCTACTCCCTTCCTCCTCCTTCTCCTCCTCCCCCTCCTCCTCCTCCTTCTCCTCCCTTCCGCCCCTCCTCCTCCTCCTCTCTTCCTTCTCTCCTCCTCCCCCTTCTCCCCCCTTCCCCCTCCTCCTCTCTTCCTTCTCTCCTCCTCCTCCTTCTACTCCCTTCCTCCTCCTCCTCCTCCTCCTTCTCCTCCCTTCCTCCTCCTTCTCCCCCCTTCCTCCTCCTCCTCCTCCCTCCCTCCCCTCTCCCCGTCGTCTTCGAATTACCCGTTTCGGCCTTGGCTTCGGCTATTAACTCGGCCATTCCGGACTCAGCGATAACGAGATTACCGAAGAGTGAAAATACACTTAAAAGAGATAACGAGCAGGGTGGGGAGGAGGGGAGGGGGTAGAGGGAGGGGAGGAGGGAGGGTATGCGACCCATCCCCTCTCTCTCCCTCTTCACATCCCCTTCAGTTCTGTCTCCTCTTTCACTTTTTTCCCCCCCTCGTCTCTCTCTCTGTATCTCTCTCGCTCTCTCTCTCTCTCTCTCTCTCTCTCTTTCTGTCTGTCTCTCTCTCTTTCTTTCTCTCTCTTTCTCTCTCTCTCATTTGCTCTTTTCTTCTCCTTCTCCTACTCCTCTTCCCTTCTTCTTCCCTTCTATATTCTCTTTCCCTTCCTTGTATATTCTCCTCCCTATTTCCCTCTCTCCCAAATCCCTCTTTTTCCTTACTATCCCCCATTTCTCCCTCCTTTCCCACCTCCTTCTCCATCACCTCTCCTCCTTTTTCCCATTCTTATATTATCTTCCTTTTCTCCTTCTTCTCCTTCGCCTCTCTCCCTTTTCCCCCTCCTTTTCCCTTAACTTACTTCTGCCTCCCCCTTCTACTCCATTCCTCCCTTTCCTCTCATCCTCCCTCTCCTATCTTTCTCTTCCTTCTCTTTTTCCTCTTCCTCCCCTCTCTCCTCCTCCTTCTCCTCTTTGCCTCCTCCGTCCCCTTTCTCTTCTTTTCTTCCTTCCCCTCCTCTTTCCCCCTTTCCTTCCCTCTCTTCCCCCTCCCTCCCCTCTCTTCCTCCCTCTCCTCCTTCTTTTTCCTCCTCCTCTTTCCTTCTCCCCTCCCCTCTTTTCTTCCCTTCACCCTCCCCTCTCTTCCTCCCTCTCCCCCTTCTTTCTCCTCCTCTTCTTTCCTTCTCCCCTCCCCTCTTTTCCTCCCTCTCATCTTTCCCTTCATCCTCCCTCTCCCCCTTCTTTCTCCTCCTCCTCCTCTTTTCGTCTTCCCTTTCCCTCTCCTCTTCCCCACCCCCCTCCCTCTCCTCCTCCTATTTTCGTCTTCCTTCTCTCACTCCTCTTTCCCTCCCCCCTCCCTCTCCTCCTTCTTTCTCCTCCTATTTTCATCTTCCTTCTCCCTCTCCTCTTTCCCTCCCCCCCTCCCTCTCCTCCTTTTTTCTCCTCCTCCTCTTTCCCTCCCCCCCTCCCTCTCCTCTTTCCCTCCCCCCCCCTCCCTCTCCTCCTTCTTTCTCCTCCTCCTCCTCTTTTCGTCTTCGGAGAATAGAAGCTTCCGGGCGGAATAACAAGGGTTAACTGATTGTAAGTGGGAGGTCACACGAGCTTCTATGAAGGGGGTGGGGTGTACCACGGGGGGAGAGGGGGGGGAGGGGGATAGAGGGGGGTTGGGGCAGGTGGGGTAAGAGGGGGGGAGAGGGGGATAAGAGGTTGGGGGGCAGGCGGGGTAAGAGGGGGGGGAGGGGGGGTAAGGGGGGTTGGGGGGCAGGCGGGGTAAGAGGGTGGGGGATAGAGGGGGGTTGGGGCAGGTGGGGTAAAAGGGGAGGGAGATAGAGGGGAGGTTTCACGAGCCTCTACGAATGGGGTGGGATGGATATGAAAGAGGAAGGGGGGGGGGGGCGTGTGGGGGGCGGGGGGGATATTAAGGGTGGTTCGGGTGGGTAGGTTACACGAGCCTCTACGATAGGGGGCTGGGGGTGTACCACGGGGGGGGGGGGGGGGGTGTTAGAGCAAGGGTGGTCGTCGTGGTAAGGGAAGGGCTTGGGGATGGGGGGGGGGTAATAAAGTGAGGGGGAGGGAGAGCGAAAAAGAGAATAAATGAGTGAGAGAGAGGGAGCGAGCGACGATAATCAATATCACTAT
>NC_061835.1:15426026-15428526 GCF_019202785.1 Penaeus chinensis
TTTCACCTGGTTGTCTCTGGGAGGAGAGAGAAATGACTGAAGTTAACTTAGTAACTAAATCATTACAATAAGCATCGGGAAGACAATGGGTGTGTGTGTATGTGTGTATATATATGTATATATATATATATATATATATATATATATATATATATATATATATATATATATACACACACACACACACACACACACACACACACTCACTCACTCACTCACACACACTCACTAACTCACTCACTCACTCACTCACACACACGCACACACACACACACACTCACTCACTCACTCACACACACTCACTAACTCACTCACTCACTCACTCACTCACTCACTCACACACACGCACACACACACACACACACACTCACTCACTCACTCACACACATTCACTAACTCACTCACTCACTCACTCACACACACACACACACACACACACACACACACACACACACACACAGTGCTGATTTGTTGTGTCCCCCATTATAGTCCCTATTATCTGTCCCAATTCTCCCAACTTTTCCTCGAAATGAAGAGTCAAGTCACAGCTCGAGTTTCGTCCTCCAAGTGAAGGTCTCACGGCTTCTGAAAATTTACTCTCCGCTGCAGCAAAGTACACTCTGGGGGCCTCGATCTCCTTCAGGATACGCGGTCCTGAATCCTTCTATTTTCCGCATTTTATTTATTGATTTCCTCGTGGAGTTTGCATAAATACTTCGCTTCTTCGGTTGAAGGAGTTCCATTTTGGTCTCTCCCCCCCCCCCCCCCTCTCTCTCTCTCTCTCTCTCTCTCTCTCTCTCTCTCTCTCTCTCTCTCTCTCTCTCTCTCTCTCTCTCTCTCTCTCTCTCTCTCTCTCTCTCTCTCTCTCTCTCTCTCTCTCTCTCTCTCTCCTCTCTCTCTCTCTCTCTCTCTCTCTCTCTCTCTCTCTCTCTCTCTCTCTCTCTCTCTCTCTCTCTCTCTCTCTCTATCTCTCTATCTCTTCCTCTCTCTCTCTCTCTCTCTCTCTCTCTCTCTCTATCTCTCTATCTCTTCCTCTCTCTCTCTCTCTCTCTGCCCTCTCTCTCTCTCTCTCTCTCTCTCTCTCTCTCTCTCTCTCTCTCTCTCTCTCTCTCTCTCTCTCTCTCTCCCTCTCCCTTTGCGACGGAAGGTGTTGCTGTGGGTGGGGTGGGGGGGGGGGGGGTCCGCTGCAACATCTGCCGAAGATTGCAATTGTTCTGCAACGGAATTCCACGATGTCTTATGAGGGTCTTTCCACAGTTGCAGTCATTATTTTCAGCTCATTATTATATATTTTACTTCTTCTGCATTGTCATTATTATTAATATTTTATGAGGGCGATAATAATGATACAGGGGAGTTCTTGCTATTGTTATAACTATTATCATTATCATTATTATTATTGCTGTTGTTGCTGTCTCTTTTGTTATTATTCTTATAATTATCACAATTATTAATGTTATTTTAATTCATCGTCGTCATCATAATCATTGTCGTTGTGATTATGATTATCATTATTATTTTTATTGTTGTTATACGCATTATCATTATCATTACTATAGGTATCTGTATAATCATTAATGTCACCATCATTAGTGTTACCACCATAAACTTTTTTTTTTCTCATCAGTGTTATTATTAGTAGCAGTACTATAAGAAAGAGTAGGTTACTACTGTATGAACATTACCAAGATGATAATCGTCCTCAGTTACTGTGGTTTTGCATCTGGGTGTCTGTGCGTCTGTACACGACACTGATAAGAGGAAGAATAAATTACGAAATGAATATATCCTCTTGACATAAATGAGATATATAATTCCCTTGTCATGCTCCGTCATTGTCAGGTCTGAGTGTGTATATATTTCATATGACTGACACGCACACAGTCAAAGTAGTATTTATATTGTCCTTACAGTCTATATTTGTGGTGAATGTTTTGCTTACTTAGATTAGAATGGCTGGTGTGTCATAAGTTTGGCTGTTAGTATAAAATCTTGTCTCAAATTAGCTACAATTTCATGATAGCAAGGAAGTTAGTATGCTAGTGTGCTGAAATTTGCTCGCAAGAGACTAAGAATGTCTAAAGTTTGTTTATTTGTATTCAAACATTAACAAATGCTTGCTGCTAATCTCATATTTGCTTGCTCGTACATGCAGGCAGATTTATCCCATATTATTCTGGAAGCATGTAAAATAACCTTAATCTTCCTGTCTAGCAATTCTTTTTTTTTTTTTTTTTTTTTTTTTTTTTTTTTGCTAGCTAAGTCTAACTTAGCTCTGCCTGAAATGTGCACGCTAATATGTAACATTTGTTTGTGAATATGTATCTTCATGCCAGATTCGCTTACCTTTTCTAAATTCATCTCAAATATACTTGCCATTATAAAATGTACGTAAAATTTTCTTGCTGGTACGTATTATTTTATAATTCCCTGTAAAAGCGTTAGTCCAATGTGCTTACTAGTAGATATACTTAAACTGAATGTGGCTTGCTCATATATT
>NC_061835.1:15438526-15443526 GCF_019202785.1 Penaeus chinensis
ACATCTTCACTGGAAACATGGATCAACTGAACAAATGAAGTTCTGAAACTTGGTCCTGGTCCAGGAGACCTTTAGCCCCAAGTGCTTTGTCTTATTGTTAATTCCTAAATGCATCAAGAGCCGCAACCAGTGATTCCAGAGACTCAGATAGGATAGCAAGATCGTCGACAAAGTCGAGGTCTGTGACCTTGATATTGCCCAGTGTTGCTCCACACTGACTTTAAGTAGTAGCTCTGCCCATTATCCAATCCATGCAGAAGTTGAAAAATGTTGGAGCAAGGACATAGCCTTGCCTCACCCTTGAATTCGAATTCGACAGGCCCCCATTACACATTACAGCCCTTTCAGTACTGGTATATAGACTTGCTATTAGCCCACTAATCCAAGTCAGAATTATCCACTGAGCAGAGCAGACTGCAGTCATCTGTGGGGAGGGCTTAAAGTTCAATTTTTTTTTTTTTCAGGGTTTGGTAGGCAAGGCGAAGGTCATTTACCGAGAAATTGCCTTCATCCTCCTCAGCAAGATTCCTAATGAACTGCTTCTTGGCCCTTTTTCAGCAGTTTCCGAGCCCTACACACCACTGCAAGTCCTGATTGCCATTCAGCTGAGCCATGCGACACACTTCAGTGGCCTCCAATGTCTCCAACCCCTGGGCATACGCCAATGGCCTCTTGCACTGCTTCCAGTGTTTCGCACTTGAAAGACTTCCACTGAGCAACTGGGTCCATCAGGTTTTCAAGTTCTGTGAATCGATCAGAGACTGCTATGACGAATCCTCGGGAACACCCTTGCTCCCTCAGTTTGTCCAAGTGAAACACCCAAGAGTGGCCACTGGAGGGACGAGGAGTTATGAAGTGGACCCATAGGGTAGCCACTACCAGCATATGGTCAGTGGCACAGAACTCGGCACTCCGGTAAACCATGCAATTTTGAAGGATCCTCCAGCGAATACTGACAACAATGTGGTTAATCTACTTGGCCACAGCACGTAAACCCAGCAATGCGGGTTGGAATGCTGATACCAGGAGCCAGAAAATGTCAATCTCTGAGACCTAGCAATGTCCCAGAGAAAGAAGTTGTTCTCACTGCTGGGATCAGCTCCCAAGCCAGTTGTCTGCAACGGATGTGAGTTTGGCCTAGAACACTTCTTTCACATCGAGTTTGCAAACATCGGTAGGAGTGTACACAGCAATAAGAGATACGAAGCCAAAAGCATGCTTCAGTCTCATTGTCATAATACACTCATCAACCGGTGTTACCATAACTACCGAGAGTAGAAGCCGGCTGAAGATGGCTATGGCTACTCCCTGGAGGTGATGACCTTCGCCTAGGCCTTACCAGTAGAAGGCACACACACCCATACTGATTGTGCCGCAGCCAGGTCTTCTCACCAATAGGGCAGCCACCTCAATTCCTAACTGGTTCAGTTCCCTCGATCACAGAGGTAACCGTTTGTCCTACTGCAAGGACCAGATAGCCTACCCAGATAGCTCGCCTAAGGCTAAGCCTCAGGTAGACACCACCTCTGCCACCCACTCTGACGCTGCCCAAAATAAAGGGGGTCGGCAGGCTGTTGGGCTCAATGTCTGCCTGTGGAGTTCCCTAGTGCTTTGCGTCACAGGTCTCAACTAGGTACGTCCCACCTGCCAGAGGGCAGGCAGGATGAGTAACTCTTGCTCCCATCCTGCACCTGAGCCCTACAATGAGACCCACAGCCTGCCACACTTGATGGGTGGGATAGACAGCAACACTCCCACAGCATATCCATTGATTTCTGTCATTGTCGGTGAATCTCTTGGGGGAAGGAGGGCTGGCAAGTCCCACCTCCCCCGAGCTGCCCATTAACTCGAGGGTGGTTGAGGGGCAGGAGCTGGTATGGAGCCAGGGTGTGTCTGTACCTCTGTGGCTTCTTGCTGTTCCGAGATCTCCCACAGTTTAGACTAACAGTATCTTTTTATTGTCATGTGTTTACATGTCAGTTCTGCTCAGCCTATTCAAGGACACAATTGCAGTCGTTGCCAAGTTCATTTTACTGTTATTATCTTCCAATGACGATTTCAGCAAGCTGTGTATTATTTTAAACTTTTACCCGTTATTTTACTGTATTTCTTTGCCTTTACAAGTTCTTTATGTTTTACCACTGCCTTTACTGCTTTAATTGCTTTTACTTCTGCTTTTATCCTCTTAGGTTTTATTGAATCCTTTCCTTTTTACGATATCAGTTAAGATTTTAGTGCTGTTTTTAACTATTGTTTATCTGCCATCGTGCTTTAGAGTTTTTTACTTCTGCTTTTACACATCTTTTTTTTTTTTTTTTTTTTTTTTTTTTTTTTTTTAGCTAATTTTACATGTATTCTACCTCGTTATGCCTCCGTACTTTTCCTTCCTCTTACTCCTGCCTCTGCTTATACTATTCATATCGCCTTGCTTACCACTGTCATTTGTTTATTTTATATGTACGAAAAGGACTCTAATTGTTATATAGCGCTTTCCAGTCCATAGTATCTGTGGAAGCAATCGTTGAACTGTTTCCACATAACCTGGAAGTTTGGCCGCTACTTTCTTTTGGTTTCTCAGTATACTTTTTTTCCCTTTCCCTAACGAGGAGTGAACGGAGCGCCCATTATTCCTTCATACTTGGTCCCTAAGACTCTCCAGCTTTGCAGGAATATTCCTGGCTTCTCTGCCACAGATATCATCTGGCCTTAAGCTAGGTGTGAACCTTACAATGTATATATATATATATATATAAATTGTATGCATATATATGTACATATTTATAAATATATATATGTGTGTGAGTGTGTGTGTTTTCACAAAGGCAAAGGCAAGAGAGTGAGAAAGAGAAAGAGGGTAAGAAAAAAACATGAACGCCTGGGCCATCAGTGCTCATGTCTGCATTAGGGAAATTCCCGGAGGAAAAGGAGCTCTTTGCCCGCAACAGAAACACGTTGAAAGGAGGACTTTGTGGCCAATGTTTTGGCTATATTTTCCCCGATGCCTGGCTTGCTTGGCGGGTTGCTGTTGGCTGGGTATAGGTATACTTGATGGTTTATATACATATTTGCGCGTATATATATATATATATATATATATATATATATATAAATCTGTATATACATATATATTTTATATATATGTATATATTTTATATATACATATAAATATGTATATATATGTGTATAAATTATATATAAATATATCTATATATATATATATATATATATATATGTGTGTGTGTTTGTGTGTATGTATATGTATATGTACATTGTATATCATATATATACATATATATATTATATATATAATATATATATATAAACACATAAATATATATATATATATATATATATAGAGAGAGAGAGAGAGAGAGAGAGAAGAGAGAGAGAGAGAGAGAGTGAGAGAGAGAGAGAGTGAGAGAGAGAATGAAGAGGTAGACTAAGACGACCGTTAAGAACTTCAGGATTCAATGCATACGTTTCGAAGACAAGCAAATCTCCATCGTCAGTGCTGTGATTAATGAACCAAAAAGATAAAAATGCAGTAAGACAATTTGAATTAAAAACATAGTTCAAATTGGTATTAAATTAGGTGGGTATTAATGTAAAACGACAAACTAATATACATAAAACCAAAGACATAATTTAACAACAAATATGTGATACAAGCAAATATATAAACGAACGTAAAAGAAGAAAGAAAGAAAAAAAAACGCAGAAAAGTAATACAATGAGAGCCGAGGAATACGTAAACTAACCATTAAGGGTGTGTAAGCGAGTCTAAAGTGTGAACAAGGTGGTTGTTGTGGAGGTGTTGTTCAGCTCAGGAGACATTTTCTGTATAAACAGGGATTCTGAAATGATGAGATCTTGGCGGGAGGAATGGGACGACAGTATACGAAAATCTGTGTTAGAAAAAGGATGTGAGTGTTGGGGGGAGTGCTCTCTTATGGATGAGAAGGATGGTCTGCTCAGGGGGAGGCCAGTTCGAAAGGACTTGCCTCTATGTTCTGATATGCGGTGACGTAACCATCGTGAGGTTGACCCCACGTACCTTGCTTGGCAGCTAGGACAGGTAAATAAATACATTACATTAGAACATAGATCAGAGTGGCTCAAGTTATAAATGGTGTTAGTGTTGATAAAGACAAAAGTGAACTTAATTTGAGGATAATTATTACGGAGGAGAGATTTTAATTGCTTTCTTATTTCAAAACTTAGTTTACCCATGTATGGTAATTCTATATATCTGTTTATTTGAGAATATATTACACAGAAAATTATTTGTTATTTTGTCAAAAATATGTAATGGGTATACATTTGTTACATTTTTTTTTTTTTTTTTGAAAAATCATTTCATCATGGAAAGTAGACCAGCTACTACATAGGTTATAGGCTCTGTTGATGAGTGCTTTTATGCTATTGATTTTGAATATATAAGGGGTATAGCTAAGAAAATGGAGGCCGAGGCCAGGGAAGGTCGGTTTACGGTATATGCTAGTATGAAGAAACCGTTATTATTGGTAACAACGGTATCCAAATAAGGTAGTTGGGTGTTATATTGTGTTTGGTGGGTGATTTTAAAAACTTGGGTGTTTGGAGTTCAGATAATTTAGAAACAGGTTTACGTGTGACGGACGTCTGAAAAGAACGAAAGTGTCATCAATGTATCGTCGGTAGCGTAAAGGTTTGAATTCTGGCGGACACCGCTCAAGCCATTTATTTTCGTGGTAACAAAGAAATGCATTGGCGTAGGAAGGGCCCAGTGGGGAGCCTATAGCTAACCCGTCTGTTTGGGCATAAAGACCATCATCAAAAGTGAACACTGAATGATGGGCGGCAAGATCTAGTAATTTTTTAAGGTTGTCTTTTGTTAATCCAATTTTGGCAAGCTAGGAGGTATCTAAATTGTTTACTATAATATAGGTGGATTCAATAAGGGGAACATTAGTAAAGAGAGACTCTATATCAAAACTTGCCATGGTGATTGGTTATTTAAA
>NC_061835.1:15486026-15493526 GCF_019202785.1 Penaeus chinensis
TGAGGTATTTGTATAGTAGATAATTGGTATCTATCATTTGGGCTGGTCTCTATCTCTTTCTTTATGGGTTGATTGTTGTGAGCGTGAGTACCACAGGTATGGATGGGTGCTGGAGATGAAGCGGAGATCAACGAGGGAGCCGGCTGGCTCCCCAGTCAGCTAAGAACTGCTACATTTGGATGTGGTGCTTGGTCGTGCTGGGTCATGGTTTGGGGGATGGGGGTAGAAGAGGGTATGATACCAGCTACCATGCTCAGACCAGTCACAACAGATATTACACAGGATGGCCCTTTGCCCCCATTTCACCGCTTTTGTGCATAGCACGCAAGGGTAGCTTGGTTGGTAAGAGTCAGGATTCACAATAGCACCAGTGTCTCCACAGAGGAGAAGCAGGAGAAGGATAGTGTGTCTAGCATGAGGACTTGTACTGTTGTAGTTTGTTTTGGAGCATCCTGTGGCAGCGAGAGTAATTTGTATCTTCCTTGGATGTGTCATAAGATGTCATTGTCTTTGTTTGCGTATGAAAGTTTTTTAGCACGAAGAGTAAGTGCTAACAGTGTACTTGATATGATGCTGGAGGTAAGGTGTGGCTTTATGTGGTGTTTAGAATGGTTCAG
This sequence comes from Penaeus chinensis, assembly GCF_019202785.1. NCBI lineage: Eukaryota > Metazoa > Arthropoda > Malacostraca > Decapoda > Penaeidae > Penaeus > Penaeus chinensis. The sequence goes on from NC_061835.1 coordinate 15,486,644, forward strand.
ACTTACCTTCTGTGGGAGTGGCTGTGTACGGTGTTGTCCTGTTGCCGGCTGGGGTGACACTAGCTTCTTGTTGGTCATCGTGACTGGAACACCTGTTAGTGACGTTTTGGTTCTGCCTTGTTAAAACTATTATTTAAAAAGCCTCTTGAAATTAAACCCTATCAATAAAATCAAAATAGAATTTTTAAATATGTATATAAATATGTGTATATATATAAACATATATATATATATATATATATATATATATATATATATATATATATATTGTATATAATATAGTTAAAAAGGGCAGGTATGTGTCGAGTTGTATATGTACTTAGCTGGAGGCGGTAGGCTGGGGAGAGGGTAAGGAGCTGAGGCAGACACGTCTGTCCACCACAAAAGCCAACAGCCATCTTGAGTACTGTGAACTGATCAGAGACCAACGTGGCGAACCTCTGGGCACATTCCTTCAATCCGTCCAAGTGAAACACCCTGGAGTGGCCACTGGAGAGACGGGGAATTCTGAATTGGACCCGAAGGGTAGCTACAGCCAGTCTATGGTCAGTGCCACAGAACCCGTAAAACCTGCAGTTCCGGAGAATCCTCCAGCGCGTGCTGACAAGAATGTGTTCAATCTCCTTGGCCAGAGTACCTGTATCACTATACCATGTCCAGGAATCCAGGTTGGAGCCACGAATCCTCAATCTCTGAGACCCAAAAAGTCCCGGAGAAGAAGGCTGTTCTTGCTTCTGAGATCAGCTCCCGAACCATGGGGACCAACAGACATCTTGTAGCCAGCTCGATCTCAGCCTGATACCGCAGTATAATGCCAGGAACATTTGTCTACCACAGATGTGAGTTTGATGTAGAATGCCTCTTTCTCATCGAGTTAATAAACATCGGTAGAAGTGTACACAGCAATAAGAGACACGAAGCCAAATGCATGTGTCAGGCTTATTGCCATAATATGCTCGTCAATAGCGTTACCTCTACTACCGATGGTTGAAGCCGGGTGGAGATGGCTATGGCTACTCCCTGGAGATGACCATCGCCTCGGCCCAACCAGTAATAGGTACCAACCCATACCGATCGTGCCGCTGCCAGGATGTTCTATGCTCCTGGATAGTTCGCCTGCTAGTTCGGGCAGTTACTCCAGGGGGATGTCAATTCTGTCACCCCCACCAACGTTGCCCCATATAAAGGTGGGTTGCAGGCTGTGGGGCCCAGCGTCTGCCTGGGGGGTTCCCTTGGGCTTTACCCCACAGGCCTCTCGCTGAGTTAATGCCTACCAGGGTGCAGGCACACACACAGACATACACACGTATACATATATATATATATATATATATATATATATATATATATATATATATATATATATATATATATATATAAACATATATGTATATATGTATACATATATATATTTATTTATTTGTATATGTATACATATATACAAATATATATTCATATCTGTGTGTGTGTGTATATATATATATATATAGATATATATATATATATATATATATATATATATATATATATATATATATATATATATATATGTATGTATGTATGTATGTATGTATGGATACATATACATAAATATATTATATATATATATATATATATATATATATATATATATATATATTTATCCATATAGAAATATATTATTTATATACATATATTTATATATATATACATATATATATATATATATATATATATATATATATATATATATATATATATATATATATATATATGACAGAAAGTGTTATTGGTAATATCGATGTTAATTGTATCAGCATTAGTACTGTTCTTATGATCTCTGCAATTATTTTCGTCATTAACATTATTCAATTTACTTATACCATTAATGTTATAAAACTACTATCAATATGATTATCATTATGGTCTCTATAATTACAGTTTTCTCTATTGTTGTTGTGTCGATGTTAACATAATTAGCGCTGTTACAATTATCAAAATTAACAGTAATCTTTTTATCAATATCATTATATTTATTATCATAACTTACATGATCATCAAAGAATCTTCCAGCCATAGGAAATCCTTATTCTTTTCGTATTATCCTCTTTCTGAACAGCCAAGTACAGTCACAACTGCTTTGCAAAGACGATGCTAAGATGACATTAAAAGGAAGGGGGGAGGGGGGGGAGGGAGCTAGTGAGGCTTAAGGAGCATTGGAGGGAGGGAGACGGTGTGTGTGTGGGGGGGGGGGGGAGGGGGGCTAGCCTTGGCTCCGAAGGCCCTGGGATTAAGATTTACCTCGTACTTCTATCAAGCAGCAATTAGGGTGGAGTTCCCATAAGGATATAATAGGATTATCAGCCTTGAGGGAGAGACGAGGTAATTTGCTCTTCCTGCTAAGATATTCACAGAAGCAAACTTTTTTTTTTCTCCGTTTCTTCTCTTTAATATACTTCAGCGTTGCTAATATCCGTTTATCAATAATGCAGCTAACATTTTTAGGCATTTCGCATATCTTTATAAGTCTATATACATACATAAATACAGACATATTTATGTGTGTGGGTATGAGTGTGTGTGTTAGGGTTGATATATATGTATGCGGGATATATATATATATATATATATATATATATATATATATATATATATATATATATATATATATATATATATATTCATATTCGTGCCATCACCGTTGCGGTGTTTGACGAACTCCTTGGCGCCATCTTGACATCATGTAGTTGACTGAGTCCGTATACTAGGGTGGCTGACCCATGATCCTTCCCCAGGGAAGTAGTTGGTTAGGTAGTCATTGTTGGTGGTTCTCAACCTACCATCCTGTCTGCGATAGACATACTCACTACCGTATCTAGATATGCAAATCTGCACGCACGTTACACGCATATGTGTGCATATATATATATATATATATATATATATATATATATATATATATATATATATATATACATACACATATGGCATAAAACAAGACCTTGCCCCCACGACAAAGGAAGATGGTAGAAGCGGCATACATACACTCTACTAACAGCTTCAGCACCGCAACGGGGAGCCACGAACTAGCCAAGGTCGTCGCTCACCTGATTACCGACGTACAACGAATATACACTTCTATGGATCTCTTATTCTGTGTGAGCCTCCCGGCTAGTACAGCGGTAACGTGCCGGCCTCTCATCCGAGGGGTCGGCGGTTCGCGCCCCGCCCAGGCGTTGCAATTGTCGCCTGGAGGTTACTGTGTGGCTGGGCACCACGGCGGGTAAGGACGAGTCAGCACCAGTTGACACACGTTAGCGAGTCGACATTAGTCGACACAGGCCGGGCTCCCCTCATTGACATAGCCCGGGCGAAGCTCAGCTTCGCTTATCGGACTTATCCTTATCTTATTTTGTATGCCCTGTGAAGCAGTAAATGCGAAAAGGCCGTCGGCATATTCGTGTGTTTTCCTGCACTTCCCTTCATTGTTCTACTTGCATAAATATATACATATATATCCACATCTATCTATCTATCTATATATATATATATATATATATATATATATATATATATATATATATATATACATATACATATGTATATATTTATATGCACATACACACACACATATATGTGTACATATACATATACAGATATATATATATATATATATATATATATATATATATATACACATTTATATATGTACATATATAGACATACCTATACATATACATACTTTTTTTTTTTTTTTTTTTTTTTTTTTACAGCCATTCATTCCACTGCAGGACATAATTGACAGGTTATATGGCAGTGTCACCCTTGCCTGATTGGTTGCCCTTCCTAATCAACCGCTAACAATTGTGCCACGGCGGTGCTTCCTCTGCGACACCTGCGTTTGACTTCTCAATGAGATATGTCGTTTTCTCGGGCTCGAGCCAGCAGTCAGAGCGCAGGCAAATTTACGACCGCCGCGACGGGGAATTGAACGAGGGTCGGAGTCCAGTGCTCTAACCACTGGACCATCGCGGCAGTCATGCATACATATGAGTATATATATATATATATATATATATATATATATATATATATATATATATATATATATATATATAGGTAGGTATGTACACACTCACACACACATAAATATATGGACTTGTACATTATGATAGAGCTTTGTTGTATTTTATGAATATTTAGATGTCTTGATTATAACTGCCTGTTAATATTATTTTACTGTCTCCATTTCATACATATTTTCTATATTCCTACAATCTTCTTGTCAAGTTACTTAATACTCCTTTGGGTAATGTTATATATTTAGATTTAAAAGTATTCTGTAAATTCATTATTCATAGTTTCTGCGATTTATATGATATGAGGTTTACTATAACAATTAATCTCTTAGATTCACTACATTGATATATATGTATATATGTATATTCAAGCCTTGATTTAAGCACGATCTCTATAACTTTCTTACACTGAAATGACTATGATATAATTTTATATATTTGCATCTTTTAAGTAAAGGATGATGTCTGAATCCTCTTTACAGTTTTTACACACTGAAGATGAGTGTTGCACACTCGAAGCGTTTGTGTTTTTGAAGACTGAGATAAGAGAGAAGTTACTAAGTTTTTTGTGTGTGTGTTTGTGCGTATGTGTGTGTGTGTGCGTGTGTGTGTGTGTCCAATCAAAGTTATTCTATTGTATTTATCCTCATAAGCCATGTACTTATCACTTGTTTTCTGCGGAGAATGTATAATAAAATTCCATGTGAGAGTTATGATATTTTTCTTTTACAAAAGTCTACGCTCTTGGACAGTCGTATTTCAGTAACTCCAATTGTGGGTAAATAAAGGTCTAAACTAAAAATACAATTGCCCCCGCAGGAAAGGACCCAAACTACGATTGTCCCAGCAAATCGTGTGTATATTCTATGAATCGTCTTCCGTATCATTTATGCCTTTCAATAAAATTCTTGTATGAATGTCCTTATTTCCATAGGTACTGTTGGATGCTATATGTTATTTTTATGGCGCATATTTCCATTATGATATGAACGCTGCTGTGACCCGATATGTATAGAAAGGTCGTGTGTATCGTGTATATGATAATGAATTGTTTCCTTGGGACTCTTTTATGGCTTTATTCATGAGCAAATACATTTCTTATTCATAGTGCGTGCAGGAGTCTCTAGTTGTTTTCTCTATCTAAAAAATCATAGGATACGATGTCCCCATACCCTATCTGTAACTATCTGTTCTTTGCCTATCCTAATGTAATTGGCACATACTTTAACACGTAGACACACGCAATTTCATACACATTCATATGCACAAATGCAAGCACGAATAAACAAGCACATACACGCTCACACACACACACGCATACACACACACACACACACACACACACACACACACACACACACACACACAAACACCAATACACGCACACACGCACACACAAACACTAATACACATACAGATACATAAACACAACCACAGATACACACAAGCATAAACACAAATGCAATTGCCACACACACCAAACACATTTCCAAGAATTTCAATCTTTTCTTAACAAATTGGATGATGATGGAAAATGGTACTAGTGAAAATAACGTTTATGGTAATAAAATGCCTATAGTAGGACCAGTAATAGGGATGGAAATAGTAATAATAATAATCAGTGATAATAATAATTAGGATAATAGTGACGATGATCATGATGATGACGATGATAATGATGATTATCATGAAGATGATGATAATAATAATGCTAATAAAAATAACAATAAGAACAATGATGGTTATAATAACAATATAAATAATGATGATAATAATAATGATAATATTATTAATATGATAATAATATTAATGATAATGATAAAAAATAATAATAATTATAGTAACAATGATAACTGTAATAATATCAATAAGAATAACGGTGGCGATAATTATAATAATAATATAAGTAGTGGAAGTAATAATGATGATAATAATACTGGTAACAATAATAGTAGAATTATAATCTCCATATAGATAATACGCAGTTATGATCATAATGCTTACAAATTAAAATCTTAAAAACAATAAAAATAACGATAAAATCCTTATTCATTGTACTAAGAATTATAATATAGACAGTAGTAATAGTAATAAAATTAACGACAGCAATGATAATAGTACTGCTAATAGTACTACTAGTGGTAACAGCATGATACTGATATTAATTGTAAAAATAATAGTAATAGTATTAATAATAGAATTAAAGATAATGACAATAACAACAGCAACAGCAACGATTATGATGATGATGATGATGATAGAAATGACAATGATAATGATAATAATAATAATAATGATAATAATTATTATAATAATAATGTTAATAATAATGATAATATAATAATAATAATAATAATAATAATAATAATAATAACAATAATAAAGACAATAATGATATAATAATAATAATAACAATAATAAAGACAATAATGATAAAAATAATAAAGACAATAATAATACCAATAATAACAATAATAATAATGATAATAATAATAATAGTAATAATAATGATCATGATGATGATAATAAATAATAATAATGATAATGATAATGATGATGATAATGAAGATAATGTCAATAACAACAATAATACTAATACTACTAGTATTAATGTTATTAATAAGAAGAATAACCGTAATAATAATGATAATAAAAAACTGTGATAATAGAAAATATAATAAAAATAATAGTAATGATCATAATAATAATAATAATAATAGTAATAATAATCATAATAATACTAACAATGATAACAATAATAATAATGATAGCAATATTGGTAATTCATAATAATAAGGGTGATGATATTGATAGTGATGATAATG
>NC_061835.1:15523526-15526026 GCF_019202785.1 Penaeus chinensis
ATTATCATTATTATCATAATCATTAAGTGTTATTACAATTAACATTATAAAAATGATAGAGATGCTTAATATAATTAATATCATTATTTCTCTCTCTCTCTCTCCACCTTCTCTCGCTCGCTCGCTCGCTTGCTCTCTTTCTCTCTCTCTCTCTCTCTCTCTCTCTCTCTCTCTCTCTCTCTCTCTCTCTCTCTCTCTCTCTCTCTCTCTCTCTCTCCCTCTCTCTCTCTCTCTTATTCTCTCTTCCTCTTTATCCCCCCCCTTTTTGAGCCACTAGATAGTATATTAATTAGCTGCATATACTATATTTGGAATAAGGGGACAGAGGTAAACGGACAGACAGACAAAGTAAACTATAAAGGGGAAAGCGAGTGATCAAGGAAGACAGAGGAAGCAAGTAAGAGAGAGTCTAAGTGGTCAGACGCCCACCAATCACGCCGCCGGACTGACTAGGGTAACGCCCCCTCTGCTCGTGACCTCCGACCTTCTTCTTGACCTCTACAATCACTCTCCCGCGAGTCACGGTTCCGCTCGGACGCTGCCTCCTCCTGGCGGCCACCATTCCAGGGCCCCTGCTCATCACGACGCACTATTTCCAACCTCCGCCCACACTACCCTCTGCCATCTTCAAGAAAACGTCCAAACAGACTGCGTTTCGCTGAACCAACAACGCAGGGGTGGGGGGGGGGGGGGAGGCTTCAAACGGAAACCCCGGACAGATTGTTAACAGTGATGGGATGTCTTCAACACGGTCGCTGATATTTGGTGACGGGAGAAGAAACCGCTTCTTTCAAGCTTGCGACTCGAACTCCAAGGCTCAAGCAAGATCAACCCGCTCGACCACCTCCTCTCTCCGAAAAAACTGTAACGCGCCATAGGCAACCCCTTTCTTTTTCTTTCACGTGCATATCGTACTGTTTGTCTTTCATTTGCAGCGTTTTTTTGTTTTGTTTTTATTATATGTTAAATTGTCCTTCCTAGTGCATTTCTTATTTCTATCTACCATGTTTCTTATATTTTTCTCATCATGGTCGATCTTCTTTATGTGTGTGTGTGTGTTTATATATATATATATATATATATATATATATATATATATATATATATATATATATATATATATATATATATACATATATATATAAATATATATATATATATATATATATATATATATTGTCCATTGCGTTAGATGATGCTTTATTGACGTAAAATTCGTATTTTATTGTTCAGTACAACTATTTCGGCTCGGTCTATCGATGCATTAGTGGGATAAGTCTTAAAGTACTTAAAACATTGTGGCACTATCCAGAATCAGGGTTTTTAACTTCCTGTCCTCATTACCTATCCTAGTTCTTAACTCTCCCCCTTCCCCATTTCCCCCCACTCTTTAATTCCTTTCAAAATATCCGTTCAGGTCACTTGTGTTCAAATATTTTAGTGTCGTGATATTTAGTTAACGTTCTGTTATATATTAAACCGAGAAAATTAATATAAGTGAGTTTTCTTTGTTTCTGATCTGATCTCTCACTTGACTTATATTTTCATGGCTATGTCTGGCCTCACGTGACCTCCGTTCCTGACCTTTTCTGCCCGTGGGAATCCCAGGGCTCGGTATCTAGTTCGTCTCCTTGGCGTTAAACTTCGAACATTTGAGATTATGGTTTTCTTTTCGTATATCTTTTTATGCAAACAACATGTATGTTTTGTTTTTGTTTTTCCTATTTTTCATGTTTCAAAAAAAAAAATCAGTATCATCTATGCATGTAAATGTTATACCCGATTGATTTTAATTGTGGATTATTTAACACCTAGTTCATCAGATCTTAACGCAATTCCACGATTTACGATATATATATATATATATATATATATATATATATATATATATATATATATATATATAGTGTGTGTGTGTGTATACAACTGTATATAGTGTAGATTCAATATATATGCATTCCATTTAGTTATATTAAAGTCGTATGATTTTGTATTATTATCATAGTATATTTTGTTAAAGTTACGTTCCCTTATCTTTGTTCTTTTTCGCTATCGGCATATTTCGTAATATCAATGTTATTCAGTAGATAAATAGGATACAATTATTTTTCAGTTTTTATTACAAGGCAATTTGATAGTACTTAAGTTACATTCCTATGTCTTCAGTATATTTTCTCTTAAATTATTCACGTAAGCACTAGGCACAGGAAATTCTTTACTTCAAATATTAGTGCTTCGATTATTTAAATTTACGTTAATCTTTTCACCCATTTAATTTTGTTATTATTTGGCCAACTCTTAAATGACACATTAAAATGATTAATATTTATATTAATATCTCTGTTATCTCTCAATGTTAGAAATTAATCCTATCATATTAACATGTTCGTGATTTTCGTTTCAATAATTAGTCAATTTGTGTGAAATTGCCTCAGTCAGCTTAGCGATTTTTTTAAATTTCCTTCCTCACGATAATGGTCACGGTGCTGACTGGTTTTCC
>NC_061835.1:15531026-15533526 GCF_019202785.1 Penaeus chinensis
CCCACGACGTGATTCTATTTGGAGACACATTTGATACAGTGTTAAATAGATTAAAGGAAATGTTCAAATTGTTTAAGGGGCGAGGAATGAAGTTAAATTTAGGTAAATGGAGAACCAGGCACATAGTGTCCAAAGAAGATTACAAACCAGACCCTTTGAATGTTAAAGCTAATGATGATTTAAAGTGCAGATTTCTTGGAATGTGTGAATTTTATAGGAAATACGTCCCTAATTTGGCCCATATAGTCAAACCTCACAGAATTAACGAGGAAGGATGGGAAATTTATTTGGTCAATAGCAAGTGATAGAGCATTTATAGAATTGAAAAATAGTTTAGTTAAAGGGGCTAGTTTAGTTAAAACAAGAGGAGGAACCGTTTATTCTAACAAATGACGCAAGTGACGTATGTATCAGGGGAAGAGCCGGCACAGATTCAGACAGAACGCAAGGGATGGTTTGATAGTCTAGCCGTAAGTTCATCCCGACTGAATGCCGATATTCTGTCACTGACATGGAGGCTCTAGCAGTCGTCCTTTCGTGCAGGAATTTTCGGCATTACGTCTGTGGAAACCGATTGGTATCATTCAAGGACCATCTACCCTTGGTATGCATCTTTCATAAGAAAACCTAAAGCTTTTGTATGAGTAGATTGGTATTGGAGATGCAAGCTTAGAAATAGGTATGTAAAGGGAAAAGAGAATGTAGTGGCAGACCAGCTGTCTAGACCAGCCTTAAGAACCCAAGCCATATGCATTAAGGAAAGAGAAACTTTCTTAGGTCTCTCAAACGATGACTTCATTGATTGCCAAAGAAGACATAAATATCTTGAAGTAATTCGACATCAAGAAGTGGTTTTAGTAAAGAAATAGAAGTGTTGAAACATTTTGCAGAATTTTCAGCTAGAATATGGCCTGTTATATACAGTAGTAAGGAAGGATTAGAGAGCAAATTTTAACCTTGACGAATTAAAAATCAAGGCTATAAAATTTGTCCATTAGCTTTGTGGACATCTGGGGCCTACTAAAACAATAAGTAAGATTGAAGAGTTATTTTTTCTGGGAATACCTAAAAGTAGATGCTAAACATTTCGGTAAGTGATGTAATATTCGTGCGTTGACATTGGGAACAACGGGCATTAAAACTAAATTCCAAGAATATCCAAGTCACAAATCAACTTGAAAGAATATTTGTACATGCAATCGACATGATAGCTGGACAGGGAGGACATAGGTATGTGTTGACAATAATTGATAAATATTCTCGCTTTGTTAGATTGTATTGAATTCTGGAAGTCCGGAAGTAACGCTGTCTCATAGGGGGTGGGGGTAGAATTTAAAAGCAAAGAAAATGTGAACTTGTGTGCTATGTATGGAAAAAAGCATAGGATCATTACTGCCTACAAACCAAAAGGAAATGGAGTTGTAGAACCAGTGCATGGAACAATCAAGCAGGTGATGAGGACCTCATGTAAAGGACAACCCCAAAGGTGGCCACTGCTTAATCACACTAAAAAGTGTTTGAAGAGCCACATATGGATGCAAGCCCATGGTGGATAATATTTGGGAGAGCACCACCCCTGTTTTGCAGGCAGCAGTCGCTTACCACATATTGAGCCAGAAAATGATGTGTCTCAGGCGCATGGGAACGTTAAAGAAACAACGGAAGCTAGATTGAAAGACTACCTAACTTAGAAAAAAAAGGACGCCACAGTGTAAATTTAGAGGTGGGTGCATTTGTGTTAATGAAGATTGATTGATTGATTATTCAAAATTATCTGCCAGGTCAACAGCTAATACTTTATGGGATTAAAATAATTAACCCCTTGCCGACGGATACGACGGGTAGACACGTGCTTTGCCCACTGTTAGTACTTGTTTGATTGTTTATACACATAGATGGCTATACTTGTACTAAGTCACCAATGAGCCAGTTAGGAGTACTGCCCGTCACGCCCGTTCACCCTTTTCTTTGATTTACGAAATATTTTACATTATCTTATTTTGCTGTTACTAATATAAAAAAAAAAACATTATAATAATTATAATGTTTATAATAAAAATAACACCATCGATATCCATAGCACTAGTAAAAAACACGTTTTTCCCGCCAATTCAAATCACGTATGGTCACAAGGTCTATTAATTGACTCCTTTGTGGCTAAGCACTAGCAGAGCCATCTATGAGCAGACATTTCACAAAAAATATAGAAAATGGGCACATCATTTTCCCCATTTTTTGTTCATTTTCCCCGACGGCATTGGGTTAATAAAGTGTTTTGAACGTAGTAGAAGTGGTAACAGATAGGTATTTGTAGATTCAAAGACCTACAGACAAAATCAAATCTGTTCGTTGCTATGTTTATCATCGGCGACTGTATTAGAAGTGATGATTTGGGTGATGATGCAATGAGCACATATGTTCAAGGTAAGGATAACAGTGACGATATAGACGTCGAGATATATAGTAATAGTGACACTGATATAGGTGGGAGAAGAAACAG
>NC_061835.1:15548526-15551026 GCF_019202785.1 Penaeus chinensis
AAAAGATGTTTCAATAATATGCGCGTAAAGGGCAACATGTATCAGAATTTATCAAAGTGTTAGAGGTTTCGGAAATGTTACACAAAAAGGCCTCAAGTGTTTACGTTGGTTGCTTGTTGTTTCCCAAGTGCAAATTCTAGTCGTGATTTGCATTATGGTATTATGACTGCAGATTTATGTCCACATGAATTACTGGTTATTTCATTTCATAATACTATGCCTTTTATGTCTTGGCATAGTATTAACCAGTAGGTAGGTATGCCGAATGCCATAACATGTATATTCAGTATATACATTATAATTTTGACATTTTGAAAATATTGAAATAATCAATAGTTTGCATGGCAAAAGGCCTCAATTAAACCTCTTTAATTTAAACTTAATGTTTTTACTTCCCTGGTAATTTCAGCAAAGACTAATCAAATTGATATCATAGCGAAGGTAGAAAAGAACATGTAACATCCAATTTTAAGGTTGAAATCAACGATACCTCTATCTCTACTAATTCCTCGTTGTCTTAATTTCGCTCCCTTTTTCTCTCTGTCTCTAATTATCGTACCTTCTTTACTTCTTCTCTTCCTTCCCACTCTCCTCTTCCCTTTCTCCGTTCATTCCACCTCTATCCTTCCTTCTGCGTCTCTCTCTCTCTCTCTCTCTCTCTCTCTCTCTCTCTCTCTCTCTCTCTCTCTCTCTCTCTCTCTCTCTCTTTCTCTCTCTCTCTCTCTCTCTCTCTCTCTCTCTCTCTCTCTCTCTCTCTCTCTCTCTCTCTCTCTCTCTCTCTCTCTCTCTCTCCCTCTCCCTCTCCCCCTCTCTCTCTCTCTCTCTCTCTCTCTCTCTCTCTCTCTCTCTCTCTCTCTCTTTCTCTCTCTCTCTCTCTCTCTCTCTCTCTCTCTCTCTCTCTCTCTCTATATATATATATATATATATATATATATATATATATATATATATATCTATCTCGCTCTCTCTCTCTTTCTCTCTCTCTCTCTCTCTCTCTCTCTCTCTCTCTCTCTCTCTCTCTCTCTCTCTCTCTCTCTCTCTCTCTCTCTCTTTCTCTCTCTCTCTTTCTAGCTTCCCCCCTTTAACCTGTCTCTTTTTCCCCCTCTTCCATCTCCCCTTACATATGCTATCAACATATGTAGATATATACCTTTGTCACAATACTTCATATTCATTCCTATGATTTGTCAACGTTTGCCACTCAAAGGAAAGCTTTCGGTCCTTTGATGTGCGCCGGACGCCTCAAGCTGGAGCAAGTGTCAAAGCGGGTTGATAGCGGCTCTCTCTACCTCGCTCGCTCTTTCGCTCTCTCTCTCTTTCTCTCGCTCTCCCTCGCTCGCTCTCTCGTCCTCTCTCTCGCTCTCTCTCTCTCGCTCGTTCTCGCTCTCTCTCTCTCTCTCTCTCTCTCTCTCTCTCTCTCTCTCTCTCTCTCTCTCTCTCTCTCTCTCTCTCTCTCTCTCTCTCTCTCTCTCTCTCTCTCTCTCTCTCTCTCTCTCTCTCTCTCTCTCTCTCTCTTCTCTCTCTCTCTCGCTCTCTCTCTCTCTCGCTCGCCCGCTCTCTCTCTCTCTCTCTCTCTCTCTCTCTCTCTCTCTCTCTCTCTCTCTCTCTCTCTCCCTCCCCCCATGTCCCTTTCCCCCCCCTCCCTCCCTCTCTCCCTACCTCCCTCCTCCCTCTCCCCTCTCCCTCCCTCCCTCCTTCTCTCTCTCTCTTTCTCTCTCTCTTCCTCTCTCTTTCTCTCTCTCCCTCTCTTCTCTCTCCCCCCCCCCTCTCTCTCTCTTCTCTCCTCTCTCTCTCTCTCTTTTCCTCCCTTCTCTCTCTTTCGCTCGCTCGTTCATTCTCGTACTCTCTCTCTCTCTCTCTCTCCCTATCTTCTCTCTTCTCTCTTCTCTCTTCTCTCTTCTCTCTTCTTTCTTCCCTCTTCTCTCCCTCTCTCTCTCCTTCTCCTTCTCCATTTAGTGTGTCTGGATTGTCCCTTTTTCGTGAGTCCAAACACTTTTCTTCTTGGCATTTTATCTTGGCGTGCACAAAGCATACACGAAAGGGAAGAACGAGGTGTAAGAATTCTCGTCTTGAAGGAAAAAAAAACAAGAAATACAGCGAATTCAAAGAAGTCTTTTGAAGGAAGACGGACAGAAGAAATCTGCTTCAGACATAAACATACGAGCATATATAGACGTACACAGATACAATGAAATTACAAATAGATTTTTTTTCTTTAATTGCGTTAGTATACATTTAAAAATAATTGACTGGGTTTTGCTATTTAACACTTGTACTGTAATTGTGTGCGTGTTCAATGTGAATGAATCTGTAGTTCATCCATATCTAATTAATTAACAAGACTGATCACTCTATGACTATCTCAGCCCAACGGACTTTTCTTCATTAGTAATTCATGTCACAATATGATTTCTATTTTAACAGCTTTTTGAAAAATCACACAGGCTTCACCATAATGCCAACCGAATTCTGTTTCATGTGATATTCCTTCACACACAAA
>NC_061835.1:15561026-15563526 GCF_019202785.1 Penaeus chinensis
ACAGTGCCTTTTATAATCGTAGGCCATAATAAGGATAGGCTGAAGAAAATGCAGTAAATTCACTTTCTCTGATAAGTTATACAAAGTAATAATAATAATAATAATAATAATAATAATAATAATAATAATAATAATAATAATAATAATAATAATAATAATAATAATAATGATGATAATAATAATACCAATAATAATAATAATACCAATAATAATAATAATAATAATAATAATAATAATAATAATAATAATAATAATAATAATAATTATAATAATAATAATAATAATAACAATAATAACAATAACAATAATAGTAAGAATAATGCTGACAAAAGGGTAAATAATTTACAAGTGTTTCCCCTTCGCCTCATCGAAGTCCCTCTATCAAAGAAAACGGTAAATGAATCAAAAATCTTCTACAGATAATTGAATAATAACAATAAATAAAGAGGCGGATTGTGTTTATTGTGATATATAGTGATAATGGAGTCTTAAATCAAAGGTAATGCGTTCTGAGCTCACCACGATTCTTTTTTTTTTTTATCAAAAGGGTTGTATAAATCACATGTATTACTTTGTGCTTGTTTGTAGAGCAAATAAGTTTACTGTAGACGGTTTTCCTTCGTTTCAACATTAGTATTTCATTCGAACACTTACAATTATGTTAGTCCAATGTACTCGGTTTAGAATCATTAATGTTATCAGCGGTGTTATTATTGTTCTATTTACTATTACCAATGTTCCGTTGTTTATTGTTATTGTCTTTTTGATAATATTTGACGAAGTTATAGTAGCAATGCCGTGTTTATTGTGTTTACTATTCTCATTAGTTCAACCATCACTTTTTACTAGTATTACGGCTATTTCCAGTGGAGTTATTATTGGGACATTCCCTTTATATCATAATCATTATAATCATCCTTACCTTTGCTTGATAGTGATTAAAGTAATCATAACTGGTATTACTCCTGATTACCAAAACCTTTTTTTTTTTTTTTAAGGTCTTGTTTTTTATAAACATGACATTAATTCATGGACAATATTAGCCAGACCGCTTCCCTCACTCGCAAAGCAAACAGCCCGTCTCTCACAAGTAAACAATAAGTGACTCTCCTAACAATGCAATCAGCTGTCAACCCAAAAGCGAATCGAAATGAACAGTTTTCGCGCGTGATTGCCGGCGGGACGAAACTCTTCGGAAAAAGAGACGAAAAGAAATGGAGAGTGGAGGTGTCGGCGCCATATTGTCTACAAGATGGCCAGGACCTTTATTTTCTGCGAAGTTCAAAAGGAATAAGCAAGTAGACCGGGCGTCCATGCATGGTACACGATAATTACGTTTTCCTTTCATTTTGGGAGAAAGAGAAAGAGGGAAAGAGAGAGAGAGAGAGAGATGGAGAGGGAAGCGAGGGGGAGGGGGAGAGGGGGGGGGGGGGAGGGGAACACTTTTTCTTTAAAACACCTTTCTTTTCGTTTATTCTTATTTTCTTAATAAGTTGTTTCACTCCAATAAATAGAGGTGTGTGTGTGGGGGGGGGGTGGAGGGAGTGTTAAGAAAGTGAAAAATGTTTGTCTGTTATGAAAAGACAAACTAACAAAACAAACTTTAAAAAAACAACCCATTAATGATATTTCATTCACACCCTACACTCAGAAAAAAAAAAAAAAAAAAAAACGTACATACACACCCCCATTACCAAAAGACTATCGTACGTAAGGGGGCACCGCGTTATCGTACAGCTGGCGCGCGGGCCTAGCAACCTTCCTGCCGCGAGTCTATAGTTCACTCGCGCGAGCCAAATTACAAGGCAAGACCAAGCCTTCTATTACAAAGCACGGCAGCGGCTTGGTTAATATGTTTGCCTTTAGATTAGTAACTTGAAGGGCTCGGCGCCCGGTGAGAAATTGGTCCCGGGAGCTGTAAATAAACTGAGGTATGCGCATAAAACAGTTTGGATTACGATGTCCGCGGGTGCGCTTTGAGCTGGGGGGGGTGGGGGGGAAGGGGGAGGAGGGGAGGGAGGGGGAAGGGTGAGGAGGATGGGGGAAGGGAGAGAGAGAGAGAGGGGGGGTAAGGGAGGGTGGGTAAGGGAGAGGGAAAAGGTGGGTAAGGGAGGGTGGGTAAGGGAGAGGGAAAAGGTGGGTAAGGGAGGGTGGGTAAGGGAGAGGGAGAGAGGGAGGGTGGGTAAGGGAGAGGGAGAGGGTGGGTAAGGGAGAGGGAGAGAGGTAGGGTGGGTAAGGGAGAGGGGGAGGGTGGGTAAGGGAGAGGAGAGGGTTGGTAAGGGAATGTGGGTAAGGGAGAGGTGGAGGGTGGGGAAAGGAGAGGGAGAGAGGAGGGTGGGTAGGGGAGAGGGAGAGGGGAGGGTAGGTAAGGGAGAGGGAGAGGGTGGGTAAGGGAGAGGGAGGGGGTGGGCAAGGGAGAGGGAGAGGTGAGGATGGGTAAGGGAGATGGAGAGGGGAGGGGAGGTAAGGCAGAGGGAGAGGATCGGTAAGGGAGGAGGAA
>NC_061835.1:15571026-15576026 GCF_019202785.1 Penaeus chinensis
TATAGATCACAACAATAATGGTGATAATGAAAATAAATTACAATATAAATATGAATTAAAGCTACAGTGATTATGCATTTATGATGATGATAATTATACCTATACAGATAATATTACTTTTGATACTACCACTGGTTGCAGACGGCAGTGACAATAGAAACAATGGCAACAGTATAGCACTACTAATAACAATAATAAAAATGATAAAAGTAATGACAGTGGTGATATATGATAATAACGATAAAAATGTGGACACTGCGAATATCAATAATAATAATAATAACAGTAATACTGATGATAATTACAGATAACATTATTAACGGCAGTGGAAGGAAGAATAAAATTTCCACGCAAAGGAATGTTCTTTTCTTATATGCCATCCAAGTTCCCACTGGTAGGGCTGGTCCTCAGTGTCTCGGGTCCAGCCACGTAGTTACGCAAGGTATGTTACTTCACTCAGAAAGAATACGTTAATGTCAGGAAAATAATGAATTATATAAAATGTAAACTATTTTTCCAACCATTCACATAGGGTCGATATCTACTTGGACAAATGATTGTTCGATGTTAATTATGTACACAGTGTTGGAAAAAAAAAAAAAAAAAAAAAAAACAGTTCCAGTGTAAAACAAACGATAAATCACTGATTAATGCATATAAATGCCGAACAAGAATGAGAATATGAAGATGATAATGTGAGGTGTCATTAGCCGAGAATGTAAGTGAATATATTTTATCACCACTCTATGGCTTTTTGTATTAATGCATTCGGGAAATCATACATTTTGTTGGTCATTGCAGAGGAGAGAAGATTGTAAGCCTCTGCGAATAGTTATCGATTATTCAATATTAAAGAGAAATTGTTCATCATCTGTAACAAATTTTGGAATATCTTATGAATAGGATTGAGAGATGATGAATAAAGGATTCCAATCAGCTTGATAATAGTAGTAGTAGTAGTAATGATGATAATAAAAGAAATAGTAATAATGATGATCATTATGACGATGATGATAATAATACCAATGATAATGACACTGATGCAGAGGATACTTCTAATGATATTATTAGTTAAGATAATGATTATAAACTGAATCATGATAGTTATATTATCCATAGTCATAATAAGGTTGCTATTAACTATAATAATAATGATGGTAATGATAACGATGATGACAATATTAGCAACATTAACAATAATGATAATAATGATGGTACCAAAAAAAAAAGCCTAATTAATGATAGGAAAGTAATAAAAAACTATAGTGATATTAGAAATAACATTAAAACTCATATAAATCCCTAACATTATGAATACAACTACCAAATAACAAGAAAAACAAGGATACAAAAATGACAACAATCGCAAAATAACACACAATGACCTGCAGAACAACCTCCTCCTTGTTAACCATCGAGAACCAACCATTTCATCACAACACCAGCACTTAACTATCCCTAATCACTCTTCAGAATCCAGACGATTCGTTTATTTGAGGACTGGATTAATCCGGGATAGGATTAGCTCCGATTAGATATTAAATTTCGGAGTTTCAAAAGACGAAGGCAGGGGGGGGGACTGGGTTACGAATTTTGAAGCCATAGAGACCGGGGGATTAAAGGCTTGGACGTGATGGGCAAAATATAGACCGAGGACGATTAGCCAATTAGCCAATTACACAATTTGTTAGGATACTAAGGGAGGGGGAGAGTGAGGGAGAGAAGAGGGGGTGGAGGAAGTAGAAAATAGGAAGGGAAGAGGGGAGAATGGGGAGGTAGAGGAAAGAGAATGTGTGTATGTGTGCAAAAATTAATGAATTAATGAATATATATACATATATATATATATTTGTGTGCGTGTATATATAGATAAATAAGTGGATGTACATATGTATATATAAGTATATATATATATATATATATATATATATATATATATTATATATGTGTGTATGTGTGTATATACATATATACATACAAAAACACATACATACATGCATAATACAAATATATATGTGTCTGTGTGCTTTTCTGTGTGTCTGTGTATTTGTGTGTGTCTGTGTTTTTGTGTGTATGCCTGTTTTTGTGTGTCTGTGTGTGTGTCTGTGTGTGTACATGCATAATTGTTTAATGATGTTAATACAAAAGTGATGATGGATATGGTTATATAAAAATGTCTGATGACGATATGAGTGCGTTGATAATGATATTGTGGGTGATAAGAATGGCATAATAGTGTTACCTAATATTACCATGATCGGATAATGAAAGTCATATTAGCGCTAATAAGGATTCTAGCAGTATAAGATTAATGAACATGAAGATAATGATACCCAACTACAACAGTAGTAATAATGACATACTGACAATGACATCTGAATTGACTTAAATCACCTTGTTAACAAATATAACAATAATGCCAACAATATTGATGC
This sequence comes from Penaeus chinensis, assembly GCF_019202785.1. Taxonomy (NCBI): domain Eukaryota; kingdom Metazoa; phylum Arthropoda; class Malacostraca; order Decapoda; family Penaeidae; genus Penaeus; species Penaeus chinensis. The sequence goes on from NC_061835.1 coordinate 15,573,462, forward strand.
CAATTATTAAGCAATTATTGATATTGGCATTATCCCTGAAATAATTATTCTACAAGAACTTGCTATTGCAAAAGTAGTTTTTATTTCATTAAAACAAAGGTAATTGTTGTCCTGTAATTCATACAAATGATTTGTTTCAACAATAAAAACAACGATAGTAGTACTACTATTAGTGATGATAATAATAATAATGATAACACGAAGAACAATGTTGATAACAGTGATAAGGCTAATTATGAGGATGAGGATGATACTACTACTGATAATAATAATGACTAAGAAAAATAAAGTTGATTGTGAATAGCAATAGTGATAGTAATAGTTGTTGTAATGAAATCATGGAGGATTCTTTATCTCACGTTATAAACAGATAAATTTACAAAGAATTTATTTAATTCTATCATCAGTACAAAAATGACACCATCTAATTCCGTTCAGTTTTGTAACCTGTTGGCCACGGTGAAGCTATACTTAAAAGAACGCTCTACAAAAACGGTTGTTTTGAATCCGCGGATGCCTCGGAAGAGAGTCAGTCATGTGCTGCGTAGTGTTTCGACCTTTCCAATTTTGTGAAAATTAAGGCTGGCCATATTGTAAGTCAACTGTTTATAGTATTAATAATCTATTGTTCAGTTGTTTGGGCATATGCTGATAGGAAAGATGTGTCTTTTATGTGATATATAACTTGAAATTATGTGATGTAAGTACGTGACATTCCTACAGTCGACTGGTATTTCTAGAAAGCTTTTAGTATTGTACCAAAGAATAATGTTTTGTTTCCTTTTCATTTAATGAACATATCTAATTATTAAACTTACATGAAGTGCCTTAAGGAATCGCCTTCAAGTAGTATAAGTAATAGGAATTCATTTGTTTGTTTGATATATAAAGAATGTTAAAATAACAGTATTACCTTTATATATATTTTTTTTTTATTGATTTATTCCGGTATTTTTATCTCGTGTTGTGTAACTATTATATGATATTCGTATATTTTCTGATTTATATTGTGAGTGCGCGCGCGCGCTGTGTGTGTGTGTGTGTGTGTGTGTGTGTGTGTGTGTGTGTGTGTGTGCGTGTGCGTGTGCGTGTGGTGTGGTGTGTGTGTGTGCGTGTGTGCGTGTGTGTGCGTGTGTGCGTGTGTGTGTGTGTGCGTGGGTGTTTGTGAGCAAGCTGTTGTCATCTAGCAAGATTTATGCCAACCAGCTTGTGAATTTGACAATGAAGGTTTAACTGACTATAAGTGTTTTACATGAGGTATTGCAATAGAATTACAATAATAATAATTACAGCAAAAAATGATAGAAATGACAATAATAATGTTGGTAATAATAATAACAATAATGATGATATATCAGTAATAATGACGAGGATAAAGATAAAGATAGTAATGATAATCATAATGATAATAACATTACTGATAATTATGGCAATGGTGATGATGATAATAGTTATAACAACGCTAGTCATTGAATTATTAACACTAATCATGCTAATAACACAGAATGTATAACAGCAACAGCATTGTTAGTAATAATGATATCAGTGATAATAATAATAAAAACAACTATAATGACGATGATAATTGCAATAGTAATAATAATGATGATAATGATAAAAATAAAACCAATAATGAAATTACAAGGATAATGATGGTAATAATAAGAATTATAATAGTATTAACAATAATAGTCATGATAATTACAATGATAATAAAGTTAATAATAATAATAACAATAATAATAATAACTATGATAATTATGGTAATAATAGTGATAACGATAATAATAGTAAGAATAATGATGATAACAGCAACAACAATGATACAGATAATGAAAAAAATCAATAATGTGATAATTACAATAATAATTATGAACAAAAATTATGATAATGACATTGATGATAATGATAAAGACTAATAACACTACCAATAATAATGAAAAGTAATAATAATAATAATGAAAACTATAATACTAATGAGATAAAAACAGTAATATTGATATGAAAAAACAGCAGTAAAAAAGTAAAAAAAAAAAACAAAAAAAAAAATGAAGAGAAAAATAATTGTATTCGCTAAAATCAAATAAAAAAACAAAAGAGAAGAGAATGGGACGTGATAATGAGAGAAGAAGTAACGCGCAATAATGAGGGAAAGAAGCAACACGGAATAATGAGGAATAGAAGCAAAGCGTGATAAGGAGGAAAAGAGGCAACACAGAATAAAGAGAAAGAGAGGCAATGAAGAATAAAGAAGAAGAGAGGTAACAAAGAATAAAGAAGATAGGTAACAAAGAATAAAGAAGAGAGGCAACAAAGAATAAAGAGGAAGGGAAGCAACAAGAGATAAAGAAGAAGAGGGCAACGGTTGATGAAGAAAAAAAGGAAATGCAGAAAATCAAGATAAATACCCAATCGATGATAAAGAGGAAGAGAGAAAAGCTGCAATAAACAACGCGAGAGCCAAACCTTGATAAAAGAGACCAAGCCAGCAGAGAGTGACAACCAACTTCTGACAACGAGGGAATAAGACACCGCACGATAAGAGCAGAGAGTAAGAAACCCGCT
>NC_061835.1:15606026-15608526 GCF_019202785.1 Penaeus chinensis
AAAAAATACATAATTGAACTCCAATATTTCTTTTATAAAGTTTTAAGGCTTCCGAATGCTATTCTTAATCAGGTTTAACCCTTTGACGTCAACTTATAGATTTCTTTTAAAAAAATATAAAAAAATAAAAAATCTGTAATTGTCTGTTTATGAGGCAAATATCTAACCAACAACGAAAAAAATATATATGTATGTGCATATTTACTGATTTACTTGTTGGTCACTTGCCGTCGAGGGATCAGGTACCCCACCAAGTGAAAACTGGAATTATGTTTTCTCTGCTTGAATTCCGTCACCATACGTACACACACATACAATATATAATATATATATATATATATATATATATATATATATATATATGTGTGTGTGTGTGTGTGTGTGTGTGTGTGTGTGTGTGTGTGTTCATAGACATATATCTATATATCTATCTATCTATCTATCTATCTATCTATATATATATATAATCATACAGTATCTAACATATTTAATCATATGTATATATCCAATCATATATAATACACACACACACACACATATATATAAGTAATTGTATATACATATGATTATATATGTTATATACAGTATGATTATATATATATACATATAATCATACTATATATAGCATATATCAACATCCTCGTCATCATCACATCATCAGCATCCTCATTATCGTCACGCCATCTTGTGACGGACCTTCCACGTGTAACATTTAACAAATATTTCAAAATGCAGATTGATTTCAATATCGCTTTCTCTCGGGCTGTTGTATTATCCTTTTGACAAATAAAAAAAAAATATATATGTCAATCATACCATTCCCTGTAAAAATAAAAATTAATTGGTATTTTTTTTCTCGAAGCATCACTGCATTTTCATAACATAACAGTCTTCTAACGCTTCACCTCAATATGTAGCACTCTGAAGGAAATAAAATCCGTAATTATGTAAAGATGTAAAGTAAACATAACATTCAGTCATATGAGAAAATGGTTTTTGCTCTGATGCAAAGCCTTCACTTTATATAGCGTGTATTAACTCAGACCTCGAGCTTAAACTTTTTTTTGTGTTGATTCACTCGTGTTTTTTTTTTTCTTTCTTTCTTTTTATTTCTTTAGAAAGTCTGGGTCTCAAGCATCCTTATTCATAATTTCTCAACCTATTTCTGCGTGCACTCTAAAAGTTCTATATCCTGTATCCAGACTTATGATAATTAGAGCTCGTAATCTATATCAATGATTCAATTCTTCGTCTAATTTTACCTAGACCTATGGTGAATTAATACTCACCATTTATAACAGTAATCTTAGGCTCAGTGTATTTTGGTTTTGTGGTCAGATACATCAACAACTTCAGGTGTTTCAATCTGGCCAGGAAATCAGCCTTTAAGTGATCACTGAAGTTCCAAGCTCGAGGCTCAACGGGTGATCTGCATTACCACAGAATTTGAAACGCTGTTCATCCGTGATTTTCCTCATTTCATTATCAAAAGTCATTACTTTTCTTTTGAAAATGTCCATCCTTACATTTCCAACCTCTTATTTTTTTGTCTTTTTATTTTTTTTTTTTGTCTTTTTAAGAAGATGTCTCAGTAAGTGCATGGTATAATTTCATGCTTATTATGTTCAGTATCTTCAGTTTTTGAACAACAGCATACAAGCACTCAAGATGAAAACGTAAAAAATAATAATAAAAAGATGTCTTACAATAATGAATCACTGCGTGCACGATATGATATGTTCAGACTTCTTCTTTAAATATGAAAATACACCTACATAGATCCTGTGTTGGAAGAGGAATGGTACAGAGAATGACAAAGTGTTTCATTTGGCTACAGAAATCTAATTAATGTCACTAAAGTATAAAAATAAGTAATGATAGTAAATCAAATATAATACTTCTTTTTTTTTTACTAGATTCCTAAACTTCCATGTCAGATAACGACAGAAGAAAGAGCTTTGCTATTACAACAAAATATCGTACCATATAAAAAGAATCATAATGTGTCAATATTGGTAATACCTGATGGTGACCTTAGAGAAGGAAATTCATTTCGAAAAAAATACCTTCAAAATATCTGGAAAATCAGCAGATATGAAATAGGTGGTTACTTTACACTCATCTATTGTGTTATGAATTGTAATTTTGTAGACATAAACTCATGAAAATGAACCATCCCGAAGAGAGATAAGACCCCGTCTATGCTTAAGTCGTTCTCTGTCAAGTTACAGCTTGAGCAGCCTTCTCTCCTCCCCATATTTGTTTTTTTCACACCAGCTAATACAACATCTGGGAGGGTTTTGTGCATTAATTACTCTTATCATTTTGATTCTAAGTCGTTGCTTGCTTGAATGATAATTCAGGGTGAAGATTAATGACATATGTACAGATGATTAAAAGAGCAGTTCGAACATTTCAACAAGGATTAAATATCCCATTGTGAATCCTACTTCATTACTCGAGATACAAAGTAGACGAAACTGAAGTAAAGTAGCCATTA
>NC_061835.1:15626026-15638526 GCF_019202785.1 Penaeus chinensis
GGGGAATGGGTAGGGTGGGAGGGAGGGAGGGAGAAGGAAGGGTAGGGTGGGAGGGAGAGGGATTAAGGGAAATGTTTAAGGGAAAGAGAATTAGTTCGAGAATAAGGGAGCAAGAGGGACGATGAGAGAAGGAAGGAAGGGAGAGAGAGAGAGAGGGAAGATAACGGAAGAGGGGAAGTGAGAGGGACAGGCGAGTGAGGAGAGAGGAGGGAGGGGGAAGCGACTAGGAGAGTAGGGTGGGGAAGGTAGGGAGGGAAACAGGCCGAGGTGAGGATAGGGTGAAGGGAGACAGGGGCCAGGGGGAAGGGAGAAAGGGGCCAGGGTGAAGGGAGAAAGGGGCCAGGGTGAAGGGAGAAAGGGGCCAGGGGGAAGGGAGAAAGGGGCCAGGGTGAAGGGAGACAGGGGACAGGGTGAAAGGAGACAGGGGCCAGGGGGAAGGGAGAAAGGGGCCAGGGTGAAGGGAGAAAGGGGCCAGGGGGAAGGGAGAAAGGGGCCAGGGTGAAGGGAGAAAGGGGCCAGGGTGAAGGGAGAAAGGGGCCAGGGGGAAGGGAGAAAGGGGCCAGGGTGAAGCGAGAAAGGGGCCAGGGTGAAGGGAGACAGGGGACAGGGTGAAGGGAGAAAGGGGCCAGGGGAAAGGGAGACAGGGGACAGGGTGAAGGGAGAAAGGGGCCAGGGTGAAGGGAGAAAGGGGCCAGGGAAAAGGGAGAAAGAGGCCAGGGTGAAGGGAGACAGGGGACAGGGTGAAGGGAGAAAGGGGCCAGGGTGCAGGGAGACAGGGGCCAGGGTGAAGGGAGACAGGGGCCAGGGTGAAGTGAGAAAGGGGCCAGGGGGAAGGGAGAAAGGGGCCAGGGTGCAGGGAGACAGGGGCCAGGGGAAAGGGAGAAAGGGGCCAGGGTGAAGGGAGACAGGGGACAGGGTGAAGTGAGAAAGGGGCCAGGGGGAAGGGAGAAAGGGGCCAGGGGGAAGGGAGAAAGGGGCCAGGGTGCAGGGAGACAGGGGCCAGGGGGAAGGGAGAAAGGGGCCAGGGTGAAGGGAGACAGGGGACAGGGTGAAGGGAGAAAGGGGCCAGGGGGAAGGGAGAAAGGGGCCAGGGGGAAGGGAGACAGGGGACAGGGTGAAGGGAGAAAGGGGCCAGGGTGCAGGGAGACAGGGGCCAGGGTGAAGGGAGACAGGGGACGGGGTGAAGGGAGGAAGGGGCCAGGGTGAAGGGAGGAAGGGGCGAGGGTGAAGGGAGAAAGGGGCCAGGGGGAAGGGAGAAAGGGGCCAGGGGGAAGGGAGAAAGGGGCCAGGGTGAAGGGAGAAAGGGGCCAGGGGGAAGGGAGAAAGGGGCCAGGGTGAAGGGAGAAAGGGGCCAGGGTGAAGGGAGAAAGGGGCCAGGGGGAAGGGAGAAAGGGGCCAGGGTGAAGCGAGAAAGGGGCCAGGGTGAAGGGAGACAGGGGACAGGGTGAAGGGAGAAAGGGGCCAGGGGAAAGGGAGACAGGGGACAGGGTGAAGGGAGAAAGGGGCCAGGGTGAAGGGAGAAAGGGGCCAGGGAAAAGGGAGAAAGAGGCCAGGGTGAAGGGAGACAGGGGACAGGGTGAAGGGAGAAAGGGGCCAGGGTGCAGGGAGACAGGGGCCAGGGTGAAGGGAGACAGGGGCCAGGGTGAAGTGAGAAAGGGGCCAGGGGGAAGGGAGAAAGGGGCCAGGGTGCAGGGAGACAGGGGCCAGGGGAAAGGGAGAAAGGGGCCAGGGTGAAGGGAGACAGGGGACAGGGTGAAGTGAGAAAGGGGCCAGGGGGAAGGGAGAAAGGGGCCAGGGGGAAGGGAGAAAGGGGCCAGGGTGCAGGGAGACAGGGGCCAGGGGGAAGGGAGAAAGGGGCCAGGGTGAAGGGAGACAGGGGACAGGGTGAAGGGAGAAAGGGGCCAGGGGGAAGGGAGAAAGGGGCCAGGGGGAAGGGAGACAGGGGACAGGGTGAAGGGAGAAAGGGGCCAGGGTGCAGGGAGACAGGGGCCAGGGTGAAGGGAGACAGGGGACGGGGTGAAGGGAGGAAGGGGCCAGGGTGAAGGGAGGAAGGGGCGAGGGTGAAGGGAGAAAGGGGCCAGGGGGAAGGGAGAAAGGGGCCAGGGGGAAGGGAGAAAGGGGCCAGGGGGAAGGGAGACAGGGGACAGGGTGAAGGGAGAAAGGGGCCAGGGTGCAGGGAGACAGGGGCCAGGGTGAAGGGAGACAGGGGACAGGGTGAAGGGAGACAGGGGCCAGGGGGAAGGGAGACAGGGGACAGGGTGAAGGGAGAAAGGGGCCAGGGTGCAGGGAGACAGGGGCCAGGGGGAAGGGAGAAAGGGGCCAGGGTGAAGGGAGAAAGGGGCCAGGGTGAAGGGAGAAAGGGGCCAGGGGGAAGGAGAAAGGGCCAGGGGGAAGGGAGAAAGGGGCCAGGGGGAAGGGAGAAAGGGGCCAGGGTGAAGGGAGACAGGGGACAGGGTGAAGGGAGACAGGGGCCAGGGTGAAGGGAGACAAGGGACAGGGTGAAGGGAGACAAGGGACAGATTGAAGTGAGAAAGGGGCCAGGGTGAAGGGAGACAGGGGACAGGGTGAAGGGAGACAGGGGACAGATTGAAGTGAGAAAGGGGACAGGGTGAAGGGAGAAAGGGGCCAGGGTGAAGGGAGACAGGGGCCAGGGTCAAGGGAGAAAGGGGCCAGGGGGAAGGGAGAAAGGGGTCAGGGTGAAGGGAGAAAGGGGCCAGGGTGAAGGGAGAAAGGGGCCAGGGTGAAGGGAGAAAGGGGACAGGGTAAAGGGAGAAAGGGGCCAGGGTGAAGGAGAAGAAGGGGCCAGGGTGAAGGGAGAAAAGGGGCCAGGGTGTGAAGTGAGAAAGGGGCCAGGGGAAGGAGAGAGAAAGGGGCCAGGGGCGGAGTGGAAGGAGAAAGGGGCAGGGGAAGGAGAAAGGGGCCAGGGTGAAGGGAGAAGGGGACAGGGTGAAGGGAGAAAGGGCCGGGGGGAGGGGGGAAGGGGCCAGGGTGAAAGGAAAAAGGGGCCGGAAGGAGAAAGGGGGGGCAGGTTGAATTGGAAAAAGGGGCCGGGGGGGAAGGGGGGAAAAGGGCCAGGGGGAAGGGAGAAACGGGGGGAGAAAGGGCAGGGGAAGGGAAAAAAAGGGGACGGGGTTTGGAAGGGGGAAAAGAAAGGGGCAGGGGAAGGGAAAAAAAAGGAGAAAGGGGCCGGGGGGGGGAAGGGAGGGAAAGGGGAGGGGGGTGGGAAGGGCGGGAAAGGGGAAGGGAGAAAGGGCGGGGTGAAGGGAGAAAGGGCCGGGGGAAGGGAAAGGGAAAAGAAAGGGGGCAGGGGGGAAAAGGAGGGAAAGGGCCCCCGGGGTAAGGGGAGGCCAGAAAGGGGAAGGGGTTCAGGCTTTTTGAAGGGGAGAAAGGGGCAGGGTGAAAGGGAGAAAGGGCCAGGGGGGGGGAAGGGGAAAAAAGGAGAAGAATAAGGGGGGAAAGGGGGGGGCAGGTGAAGGGATAGGAAAGGGGGGGAGAAAGAAGAAAAAGCGAAAGGAAAAAAGGGGGGGGCCGGGGGGAGGGAAAGGGGGAATAAGGGGAGGCCGTGTAAGGGAAAAAGGGGCCAGGGGAAGGGAGAAGGGGCCGGGGGGAAAGGGGAGAAGGAAAGGTAAGAAAAGGGGCAGGGCGCTACGAAAGAAGAGAAAGAAAGGAAGGGAAGGGAAGAACAGAAAAAAAAGGGGAGATAAAGGGGAAGGGGGGGGAGGAAGGGTTTGGTTTGGGTGGCCCGGGCGAAAAAAACCCCCCCCCCCCCCCCCCCCCCCTAAAAAAATTTTATCATTGTTTTTACTAATGTTTATGATGAAAAATCTTTTTATTTACGAAAGAAGCTATTAGCATAAATATTTTGTTCCCTACCAATAAATTATGATTTAGTTATTATAAAATTATTATAATGCAAAAAAAAAAAAATTTTTCAATAATAATAAAAATGATTTTCAATGTTTAAAATTATTTTTCAGAAAAACGGTTTGGTAAAATAATAATAATTTGGGTAATAATAATGACAAAAATCATAAGATTATGAAACTTTTTAACAAAATGGTGTTAAAAGATAACAAAAAAAACAATGGAAAATAAAAAACAATAACAATAAAACCCTTAGTAACAGCATTTATATCATAATAAGAACAAAATAAGAAATTTATTCCACAAAAAAGACACCCCCCCCCAAAAAAAAAAAAAAAAAAAAAAAAAAAAAAAAAAAAAAAAAAATAAATAATAATAAAAAATTCCCCTTTGATTTAACTATAAATAATAATACAATTAAAAAAAAATAATAATGATGATAAATGCTTAGACGATTTAAACATATTTTTTTATTTTAATTTAATTGTTTTAAAATAACGCAACAGTAACAATAATGTAATTATGATAACAGTATAAAACAAAAAAAAGGGGAAATGAAAATTTACATATTTTTTGAAATTAGTGATTGAAATAATATCATAATGATAAACGCAATGGCATTAATAATGTAGTAACTCAAAATTAAAGTAGTTTTGACAATTTTAAAACTGAAAAGAAAATAAAAGGATTTAAAAAAGGGGTTTTAAAAACGATTTTACGTGGACAATAAGCAGATAACCTTTTTTAAAAAAGTTTTTTTTTCGGCCGTTTTAAAGCACGCAGAAAAAACCAAATATTTGAAAAAAAGTTGAGGGGTCGGCTATTAAGTGGTGAGGGGAGGGGAAGGGAGGGGGGAAAAGGGGGGAGGGTTTTTTAAAGGGGGGATCGAAAAGGGTGGGAATAAGGGCCAACATTGGGGAGGGGGGTGTGGGTAAAGGGGGGACGGGGAAAAGGGGGGGGGGGGGGGGGAATTTGGGGAGGACGGCGGGGTGGGGGATGGGGGGGGTGTTGAGGGGGGGAGGGAGAGGTGGAGGGATGAGGGGTGGGGGGGGGGTTTTTTGTAAAATTATGAAGAGCCAGAATCGAGGCGTTCCTGATCCTCTTTCCCGCGCTGAAAACATTGTCCCCCGAACGAAGCATTTTTGTGAAAAAATAGTGAAATAAAATCATGGAGGGCTCTTTTTTTGGAGAATTACTTATTCCACACCGGCAAATAAATCTCTGTCCTTCAATTCTTTGGCTCAAATTCTAAATAAACCCGTTGGAAGCCAAACGCGGGTTTGTAAAAGCAGTGGGGGCCACAACACCGCGTCGCACCCTTTTGTGGGCGGGAGGGGGAGAGGGTGAAAAAATTTGCTCTGTTTATCCAGAATATTATTACTTATCCATCTCTTTAAACCTAGAAATAGATCGTTGGATGGATTGACTAATCATGCATTAAGAAAGGCGAGAAGAGAACAAGAAAAAAAACAAACACTCAAGCAGTATTTAGTTTACGTACACATTTCCAAATTGAGAGATCTCCCGGGTCGAGGGGTGTCTGGCAACATTTTGGGGGGCAAAGGGCCCCCTTGAGGGTTTGTCTGTACCAGAAAAGCTTATTATCAGCAACACGGGATCATATTCATCTCTTTTTTTTCTCTCTTACTTTTTCCCTCTGTTTTTTTTTTTTTTTTTTTTTTTTTTAAATTTCCTTTCTTTCTCTCCTAAACACAATTTCGTTGTATTCCAGCTCGAAATGCGTCACACGATTAGAGGTTTCGAGAGGGAAAACTAAGCAGCTCATAACCCATTCAAGGGGAGTTGTTAAGCATCCTCTTTTGTGTCGGGATTTTCTATTCTTGGCCTAAACAATAAGGGGGAAAAAAAAGAAAAAGGGAAGAAGAAAGTTGGGAAAGAGGGGGAAAAGAGAGAAAAAGAGAGGGGGGGTAAGGAGAGAGAGAGAGAGAGACAGAGAGAAGGGGGGTAAGGAGAGAGAGAGAGAGAGAGAGACAGAGAGAGGGGGGGTAAGGAGAGAGAGAGAGAGAAAGGAAGAGAGATACGGAGAGAGATAGAAGGGGGAGAGGGAAAAGGAGGAGGAGGAGGAGGAGGAAGAGGAGGACAGAGAGAGAGAAAGCAGGGAAGGAGGGAAAGAGAGAGAGAGAAGGCAGGGAAGGAGAGAAAGAGAGAGAGAGAAAGGGGGAGGAGAGAGAGAGAGAGAGAAGGGGGAAAAGGTAGATGAAGAGAGAGAGAGTGTGTGAGGAAAGAAGAGAGAGAGAGAAAGAGAAGGAAAGAGAGAGAAGGAGAGGGAGGTTAGGAGAGAGAAAGAAAGGTAACTAGAGAAAGAGAGAGAGGGGGAAGGAAGCGAGCGAGAGAGAGAGACCGAAGTTATATAAAATAAGAGACAAAAGTTAAGTAACCATTTGCTGTCTCTCTCTCTCTCTCTCTCTCTCTCTCTCTCTCTCTCCCTCTCTCTCTCTCTCTCTCTCTTGCTATATCTATCTATCTATCTATCAATCAATCTATCTATCTATCTATTTATCTATCTATCTCTGTTTATACGTATGTGCATGTTTGTGTACTGACGCGCTACTTTGGGAAACAAAGCTCCATTTTACAGTCATTAATGCCGACTTTCCACCCAGAATGCACAGAGCGCAGGAGGAACCTTAACGAATGAGACCCGAGGAATGAGAGAGGACAACCACATAGAGCACTGACTGAAGCTCGATCCTGAGAAATGCAGCATTCTTTAAAAAAAATAATAATGATAATGATGATGATAAATAAATAGATAAAATAAATATCGAGGAAAAAGCTGATTAGAATGGACGGTGAGGTAAAAGTCACACTGTTTGCAGATAGATATAAACGACGGGATTTTTGTTTCATAAAGTGAATATTGTGAATTAGACATATGTCGATAGCAACCACAGAACGGGACAATGTGAAATCAATCGACACCTCGGAAGTACGAGAACGAAACTTATCCGAAAGTAGCTTTTTTATGCTACCGAACTGGAGCCGCGGTCGGCAAGAACCAGGCCTTAACATCCAAAATACTAGCTCACTTTTTCGATATATTTGTAATATTCTGATGGCAATAATAACGATAAACAAAACAAAAACAAGAGAGAGAAGAAGGAGGGGTGTTGTGAGATTCCTGAGGCTCAAATATTACCGCTAGAAAAGGTCACACTTGACTTACTTACTGTCTTGGGTCAACCTTTACACTTAAGTACGAATGATCTGCATTATCTTTCTGTGACCAGGGCAGAAGGGGTAGATAGAACGCACGCTGCTATACCAACCGCCTTCGTGTTGGTAAAGTAAGTATGGCTATTAAAGCCTATGAAAACAGACACAAACACATAATTTATAACATGGTGGCCTAGGCTAATCCAACCTGTCACTAGGGATCTGCTCTGCATTTGCAACATGAAATTACCAATACAAGAAATCGAAGAAAAGTAGATATTGTAGCATCATCAGCTTATTCCTCCAAAGCTTGGACATCTAATCCCCTCAAACAAAAGTACATTTATTGTTTTTTTTAATAATATATACATGAATCTGAATCTACAAATAGATATAGTACTGCCAAAGGGGAAGTGATTTGTGAATAACAGAGGTTACTGAATTGCGTCTAATGAAAATGTATTGGTCTTCAAAGTAAGAAGGATAAGGGATTCAACAAAGTCCTACATGTTATTTTTTTTTTTTTTTTTTTTTTTTTTTTTTTTGTGCCATTCACCCTGGAAGTGTATGAGTTCTAGGAGCAGGATTCCCTCACAGATGTTGCTAGACAAAGTTGAATCGACTAGTGCCCGAGACCGTAGACAAATGGCTTGTTCTTTAAGTGCGATTCAATCTATATTAACCATATTCGGTCTCATGGTGACACAAGATGGCCGAATAAGGAAATGCATTGAATATTTAAACTAGCAATATCGTTGCAATAAACCAAGGAATATATGCAAATCATGGCAATAAATGTAGCCACTGGACTATAAAACAAATAATAAAATAGGAACAATGATAATAGTGAGATGAAGAAGAATTATCAAAACTATTTTAATAACTTTCATTATTTTTACGGTTATTATGACTATAATTATCATTTGTTTTATTGTTGTTGTTATTATTATCATTATCATCATCATCATCATCATCATCATCACCATTACTATTATCCTAATTACCGTCATAATCTATATATTTTCGTTATCCTAATCATCATGAACATTATCGTTAATAATACTATATAGTCATTATTAATATTACCAGTATCATTGTTATTATTATTGTTGTTATGGTTATTATTGTTAGTTTTATTATCATTAATATTTTATAATTATCATTATTATCATTACGTTTTAAAATTATTATCATTACTTTATTTTTGTAGTTGTTGCTATCTTTATTATCATTGATTTATGAATATTTTTATTAGCAGTAGTAGTAGTATCATTATTATTATTATTATCATTATTTTTTTATTAATATTATTATTATTGTTATCTTTATCATTATTATTATTATTATTATTATTATTATTATTATTATTATTATTATTATTATTATTATTATTATTATTATTATTATCAAATAACTATTATTATCATCATCATCATCTTTATTATTATTATTATTAATATTATTATTATTATTATTATTATTATTATTATTATTATTATTATCAAATAACTATTATTATTATTATTATCATTATCTTTATTTTTATTATTATTATTATCATTATTATGACTATTATTATTATTATTATTATTATCATTATTATTACTATTATTATTATTATTATTATCATAATTACTATTATAATTTTTATCATTACACTACTTATTATTGTAATAATAATTATTATAATAATAATTATTATTATTATAATAACGATTATTATAATAATAATAATTATTATTATTATAATAATTATAATAATAATAATTATTTTTATTATTATCATTGTTATTATTATTATTATTGTTAGCTTTATTATTGTTATCATTACCTTTATTTTTATTATCATTATTATTATTGTTATTATTATTATTATTATTATTATTATCATTACTATTACTAATATTATTATTATTATTATTATTATTATTATTATTATTATCAAAATTACTATTATCATTATTATCATTATTATTATCATAATTATTAATATTATGCTCATCAGAATTAATATTGTTGTTATTATTATTATTATTTTTATCAGTATTATTATTATTATTATCATTATTATTATTATTATTATTATTATCATAATTACTATTATCATTTATAGCATTAAAAGCAGCAATCAAATAAAAGTAATAATAATAATAATAATAATAATAATAATAATAATAATAATAATAATAATAATAATAATAATAATGATAATGACGATGATGATGAGGATGATAACAATAATTGTAATGATAATTATAACGATAATCATCATCATCATAATCATAACCATAATAGTAATAAAGATAATGATAACAATAACAAAATAATAAAAATTATATTATTGTTATTATCATATAATAGTAACAATGATAAATATAACAGTAATGATGACAGTAATAACAAGTAATAATAATAACAATATTCATAATCATAATGAAAAGAGTAACATTATTGATAATAATAAAAATAATGATAATAATAATAATAATAATATCATGAAATAACAACAACAATAATAATAGCAATAACAATAATAATAATAATAATAATAATAATGATAATAATAATAATGATAATAATAATGATAACAACAATTATAACAATAATAAATAACAATGATGATGATAACAGTAATAGTAATAATATTACTATTAATAATAATAATGATAGTGATAATAATAACAATAATAATAATAATGAGAATAATGAGAATAATATATGATAATGATGATGAAAATGATGAATAGAATAATGATAATGTCAGTAACAGTACTACTGTTAATAATGATGATGATGATAATAAAATAATAATAAGATAATGATAATGATAATGATAATGATATAAATAATGTCAATGGTGATAATAATAACAGTAATCATTAAATTATTATGATAAGAGTAATAATGATCATGACGAAAACAACAATAATAATAATAATGACAATGGTACTGATTATAATAATAAAAACATTAACAACATCGAAAAAAACAATAATTCCAAAGATAATGGCAATTATTATGATGATATTTAGAAAAAATGATAGTAATAGGAACAAAAAGTAAAAATATTGTTAATAATACTAATGATACTAATAATGATACTGATACTAATAACAATGATAATGATAAGATATTAAAGGTTATAGTAACAATAATAATAATTATTATTATTATTAATATTATTATTATTATTATTATTATAACTAATAACCATATCTATACATTGATAACAATAATAACAAGGATTCTAATAATAACAGTGATAAAAAAAAAAACGCTAATAATATCAGTACTAAAAAAAATAACTTTATTATGATAATACTGATATTGGTGGGACTTGTAGAAATTCCCTTCTCTCTCCTTCACTCTTCCCTTTCTACCTTTTCCCTCCCTTCTCCCTTTTACCTTCAAGCGCTCTCTCCCTCGTCCTTCCCCTTTCTTGCTAACTCTTTTTTCACTCCTTTTTTCACTCTATGCCTTGCATCTGCCCTTCCATCATAATGATAATAATAAGAATAATACTTATGGTGGTAATGATAATTGCAATAACAAGATTAATGATAATGATATTTATGATGGTAATAACGATAATTGTAATAAAAATGATCATTTCCATTTTCATCATTATAATAAGAATGATAACTATAATGATAATAAAAATAATGATGATAATAATAATCGTAATAATGATAATAATAATCGTAATAATGATAATAATGGTAATAATGATAATAATAATGATAATAATGATAATAATAACGTAATAATAGCAAAAGTAATGATAACTTTAATATTAGAAAAGCAAAAAATGAGGAATACAGTTAACGCTAAATGATTCCGAAGACAAAGTTATCAAAGGTAAAACAAAGTTATCCTATTCTTGGCCCTATACTTGTTGCGAAGGAAGAAGACACGCACTTACTGAAGGAACACAAAAAGGAAATTATGGAGACTGAAATAAAATGTGTGCCTAAGTACGCGTCACACATTTCGGACACGGTCAAGAACAAATCCAAGCCCTTCACACATGCAATAACACGCAGACGCGTCCGAAACTTCGAATTCAGACCGGCGAGAGCTGAGGATGTTAAGTTAGTCATCAAAATCGTTTGTGTCGCAGGTGACAAAGGCAAAAAAAAAAAAAAAAAAAAAAAAAAAAGAAAGAAAGAAAAAAAAAAAAATACAGTTCTTTTATTCTCCCGAGTTCTGAGAAAGCATCAAAGGCAAGTCCGCGCCGAGAGAGAGAGACTTGTTAGAAAGACACAATGACGTTGGATGTTTACGCTGAACTTTCACCGGGACTCGGAGCATTCCCGCCATTATGACAGGGCGAGGCGAACATTCACAGGGACTCGGAGCCCTTCCTTCATCATGGCAGAACGAGAGGAGAAAAAAAAGAATCTTGAAGTGAGAGAAGGATAGCAGCGCGAAAAAATGCGTTTGTCTGCTGGTTTTATGTGATAGAGCAAGAGATGAGAGAGAGAAAATATACGATAAGAGCTCTTTGCCATCCATGAAATTTCGAGAATTTCGCGAGGACTCGTGTTCCTCCGACATAAACAAGCAATCAAGGCCATCCAAACGGATCTTGTTCACAGGCAGGATATCAAAACACTCACAGGTATTGGGATCTCCGCCAATGCACATCAAAACGCGAACATTCACAGGTACAGGGAACCTCCACTCAAACCCCCGCCCTCGAGAAACATCAAAGCCTGAACTTTCACAGGTAACAAGGATCCCCTTTCAATCCTCTCCTTACAGACGCATCAAACCCTGAAAATTCACAGGTATATGGACTCCCCTTCCCCTTCATCTTCTCCCTTCCGACTCCTCCATAAACATCAACGAACATTCACAGGTATCTGTACCCCCCCCCCCCATTCCCCCTGACCCTCCCCCATAAGCATCAACATTCACAGGTACCCCCCCCCCCCCCCTCCTTCTCCATGCTAGAAAAGCCAACATTGATAAAGGAATAAAGCTAGAGAGAGAGGGGGGGCGGTGGGGGGAGGGGGAAGAGGTGGAAAAAAGAAAAAGTGGACAAGAAGTAACAGAATAAAAGAAGAGGAAGAAGAAGAAGAGGAGGAGGAGGAGGAGGAGGAGGAGCGTGACTAGGGTGACTAAGAGGAGGAGGTCCTTGGAAAGCTCTCTCATTACCCTTAAGACTGGCGGATTTCTTCCTCTTGAGGCTTTTGTATTGTAAGAGGCGTTCTCGGGGCCGGCGCGAGATCAAACATTTTTCCCCTCAGACCTTCGTTCGGCGCCGCAGCCCTTCGCTCAGCCTCCCCCGCGGCGGCGACAGTGCGAAGCGAAGCATTCCGGAACGGGCGAAGCGGCGCCGTCCGTATCAATGCGCCTGCAATGCTTTTCCAGTAGCCAGCCAATTAGCTTTGATGTGAGTGAATTCCCTTTGAATGAGGTGTCGGTGAGAGGGAGGAAAAGATATGAGATTAAAT
>NC_061835.1:15646026-15651026 GCF_019202785.1 Penaeus chinensis
ATATCAAACATATATACATATACAGACTGCCGTGATGGTCCAGTGGTTAGCGCACTGGACTCCGACCCTCGTGGTCCCGAGTTCAATTCCCCGTCGCGGTGATCGTAAAAATGCCTGCGCTCTGACTGCTGGCTCGAGCCCGAGACAACGACATATCGCCTTGAGAAGTCAAACGCAGGTGTCATAGGGGAAGTCACCGCCGTGGCAACGAGTCGCGGTTGATTATGAAGGGCACCCAATCAGGCAAGGGTGGCACTGCCATATAACCTCTCAATAGTGAATTGAGAGAGGCCTATGTCCTGCAGCGGAATGAATGGCTGTTTAAAAAAAAAAAGAAAAAAAAATACATATACATATATGTGTATATATACATATATATGCACACAAACAAACACACACACACACACACACACACACACATATATATATATATATATATATATATATATATATTCATATGTATCCCAATGCCGCCGGGGCAAATTAATGAAAAATGAGAATAATGCTGTGCTCATTCTCCATATTTTTGTGAAATAGATGCACATAGATGGCTCTGCTAGTGCTTAGCCACAAAGGAGTCAATTAGTAGACCTTGTGACCTTCGATATGAATTGGCGGGAAAAACGTATTTTTTTACTAGTGCTATGAATATCGGTGGTGTTATTTTTATTATAAACATTATAATTGTTATAATGTTATAAACATTAATAACAGCAAAATAAGATAACGTAAAATATTTTTGTAAATCAAAGAAAAGGGTAAACGGACGAGACAGGCATTACTCTAACTGGCTCATTGGTAACTTAGCACAAGTGTAGCCATCTATTTGTAAAAACAATTAAATAAGTAACTCACAGTGGGCATGGTAAAGCCCTGGGAAACTTCCACTCTTCCCCGCAGTTGGAAGAGAGCGACCATAGTTCCCATCCCAAAACCAAAGGAGCCGGGGAAGTACCGTCCCATCTCTCTCCTCAGCTGCCTGGCCAAGACGGCCGAGAGGATGGTACTTTCCAATGGAAAATGGGTCCCCCACATGAACGCCTCCATGGATTCACAAGGGGCATGAGCACAGCGCACAGCATAGCCATGCTCTTAAGCACAATCAGCATGAGCACAGCTGTGGTAGTATTTATAAGTATGTTTAAGTGGCTCCCACGTGGCTGGCTCCCACGTGGTGCGCCCACGCTGGCCCAAGCCAGCCGACGGTTGTGGCGCCCCCATGCGGTCCCAGGTGGGGCCACGTGGGGGCGTTGTAGTGGCGTATATACACGCCACCCACCGGTACAAAAGCCCAGGATGACCCAGGTCAGGAGAGTCACTACAGAGAGTTCCTGCCGAGAGCCTGTCGAGTCAAGGTCGGCTGCTGAGCCGGGCTGACCGTACACCCAGCACTAAGCCTTACCAAGACTTGTATCCGTGTTACATTACTGTATAGTATAATATAGATGTGTTTACGCACTCTTCTCAATATAGAGCGCTTTACAGTCTCGTGGCAAGGTGGTTCGTTGCGTCCTTTCGGCTCGCAACATGAACAACGAAATCAGCTCGACCATCTTCAAAAGTCTTCAAAACCTGTTGTGAGTACATATTTGGGTCATTTTTCCTTTCTTTTATCTTCCCCCTAAATGTGTTAAGCCGTATGTGCAGTTACACTCACGCTGGTTTTGTTAGGTTAAAGTGCTGATTGACAGCAAATGGTACGCTCTCCATTCTTCTGACCTCAGATCACATTACTGTGTGATCACGGTATTGGTTCAAACAATATGAATATTGTTCATTTATTATGTATTTGCTTAATTTTTCTCGTGATTAGAGAGTATATTGTTTCAATTGCAACTAATTTAGTGTGCTCATGATTTTACTGTTTTCATGAACATCATATCATTATTCTTTTCTCACTACCCATTTCCCGTCTTGACCTGACCTCTGAGTGAAACCTCTTAGTCACATCTGCTTGGGACAGCTGTGTGATCTGACCCCACTTTCACTCTGAGTGATTGACTTGGTGAAATGAATGTGAGAACTGCTAGCATTTCCTGTATATTGCTTTCGAGATTGTTACATTCTAGGATAACGCGTAGCATTCGTTACATGTTCATTGGTGATACGTTCTATCGGCGCTAGAGCGGAGCTTGTAACGCGAATTATTTACATTTTTATTTAGCGCCAGGGATCTTCCCTATACCATAGTGTCAGAGTACCTAATCCTGGGGTTGCGTTTAGGCGTAATAGACCCGCGCTCCGACGAAATGATACTTATTCATACGCTCGGTAACTTTTTGAGCCGGTGTGACCCTCAATGACGTCCGTAATGTGTAGGGCTAGGGTTTAAGCTAGAATTGAGATTCACTTATTTATCACAACCCGCTCACCCTCTTAATGTTGCTGCCATGTTTGGGGTAAATCCCATCGAGTTGTGATTCATGATAAATAGCCGTAGGGCATTGCATGAGCGCCCATCACAGACGCACAGATAGAGTGGGTTATTAATATTTTCCCAGCTCATTTCGCTTCATAAAGTACGGCAATTGAAGTCTGTATGCGCAGCTTGACATGTTGTTACCTCGGCAGAATTTTTTCCCCGAGAAGATTCGCTCATTAATTATTTTCACGTCACCATTCATTAGTGCATCATTCTGCTGCATATTATTAAATGTTAAATCCAATGTAGTACTTGAAATAATTTTGTATTACTTCTATAGCTAGTTCATTGCATTTGTGTAAAATGAATGTTAATTTCCGTGTTTGGCACCCACGTCCGGTCTGTGTGAGGTCACTTTCACTCTCATTGACTGTCACTCACACACACACACACTCTCACGCACTCCCGCGTGTTTGTCAAGTCGTGATGTGTGACTTGTGACATACATTTCTTCTCTGCGTTACGACAATTGGTTCAAGTAAATCCTTGCGGATTGCCGTTGTCGTTTCCCTTATTTACCCTCCTGTCTATCAGAGATGGTTAGCAGTTCAAGCTAGGTCCATGCGGATCGCTGTTACCGTCTCTCTCTCCTATTTTTTTCCTTAACTTTGAGAAATAAAACACAAAATGAAAGAAAAAAAAACGAAAATAACAAAAAGTCAACCATTAAAACTGCAAACTATATAAATAATCGGCTAAGTGGCGCTTAACACCCCCTCTTCTCTGTTGTCTCTTCTTTTCTCTTACTATCTTGGCCCTTATGTGTATAATCTTGTTCACGGTATCTGTCATGGTACCGAAGGAGGCCCTGCTGCAGTAATGGTCACCTTCAGACGCTGTGAAAAACGTCACCGGAAGTTCGCCAGAAATCGAGAAAGACTAGGATAATTATGCCCGTAGATCCAGTGAAGGACCAGGAACTCGCCTAGAGCAGGTACCAGACCCCCCATGATGCTGTGGACGCCGCTGGCTGGACGCCGCAGATCCACTCAACCTCCAGGAGCTCGTCACCCGAAGAGGACGCTTCCTGCTGGACGCCTGTGATTCTGATGAGGACAACAAGGACGTCGGTACGAGCGAGAAGGACCTGGATGAGATCTGCGGGAATGTGCATTAGGCGAGTAAGCTGCCGAGTTAGGCCTGGTCGAGGACTGCGAGGACGAATCCGAAGTCAAGGATGGCCTGTGCGAGACCTTCGAGGACGTGTGGATGTCGAGGACAAACGGATTTACCAGGGACCAAGATGAAGATGATGACA
Source organism: Penaeus chinensis (assembly GCF_019202785.1). Lineage (NCBI taxonomy): Eukaryota > Metazoa > Arthropoda > Malacostraca > Decapoda > Penaeidae > Penaeus > Penaeus chinensis. Next base: position 15,649,707 of record NC_061835.1, read on the forward strand.
GAGACGAGTAGCCACGAAGATGCACCAGGGACAACACACACAAGAACGAAGTGTTTACAAGTCAAGAACCAGCCAGGTTGGGTCACCCTTGAGGATATCAGGTGCCTCGAGGGCGAGGCATAGGTAGGTGGCCAAGCAATATAAGTATGTATAAGTGGCTCCCACGTGGCTGGCTCCCATGTGGTGCACCCACGCTGGCCAGCCAGCCGGCGGTTGTGGCACCCCCACGTGGTCCCAGGTGGCGTGCCCCACACCACCCACCGGTATAAAAGCCCCGGATGACCCAGGTCATGAGAGTCACTACAGAGAGTTCCTGCCGAGAGCCTGTCAGGTCAAGGTCGGCCGCTGAGCTAGCCGTCCGCCCTTCTCCAGGCTGACCATACACCAAGCACTAAGCCTTACCAAGACTTGTATCCGTGTGAATTATCTGTGTTGCTTATGCTTCTCAATAAAAGAGGTTAAGCCAACCGTCCCTTTCACTTCTGCTAAACCATATGTTTAAGGCGTCAATATAGAGCCTTTACAATATTCCTTTGACCTGGAGAAGGCTTTTGAACTAGCAAGTCCGCTTGCCATTCAGGAGGGCCTGATCCAGAAGGGAATCAGAGGAAAGCTTTTGGCTTGGATAGGTGACTACTTCAGGAACAGAACAGCCAGAGTCAGATTTCAGGGTCACCTATCACAGCATATGCCACTAGAAAATGGAACGCCATAGGGTGGGGTTCTCAGTCCAGCCCTATTTAACACATTAATGTCCTGCATCTTCAACATAAACCTCCCAGTGGGGTGCAAGATCATCTCGTATGCAGACGATCTCATTATCACCTCCACTGGACCACACAGCCTGAATAAAGCCCAGCGTTGTCTGGGCCTTGTGTCCAAGGAGTGTTGTAGGACTTAAGATCTCTGCAGCCAAATCCAAAGCCATGGCTCTGAGACAGAGAGTTTGAGGCACAAGTCAGAAAATCCAGTGAGTGGAATTGGAATGGGTCCAGGACTTCCAATACCTTGGGATAAGGATAGACCGGACCCTCTTCTTCCAGAAGGAGGTCCAGTACCTGTTCGACCGAACCAAAGCAAGACTGTCTGTCATGAGAGTAATGACCGGGAGACGCATAGGAGCCAGACACAAAGTACTAAGATCATGTACATGCTGTCCGGACTATTGCGGACTATGCCTCAGTCGCTCTAATTGCCACAAAGAAAAAGTACACAGACAAATTGGAGACAGTACAAAATGAAGCTGCCAGGATCATTCTGGCAACACAATTCCTGTCAAAGGTCATCCAGGCTCCCAGGAACACAAGCCTAAGATAAAAA